>NW_028186484.1:30236-52116 GCF_003343005.1 Rhea americana
GAGCAGGAGACAGGATTTTACAATGGTTCTCCAGGAGGGGACTTGGCCACCATTGGGTTCTTCCACTCTCAACTGTGTAGTGGTCTTGGGGAGGAGAACAGAGAGGAAAGGATGTCAGAGGAAGGATAAGCCCGCAAAAGCTCTTGAACCAACCCTTACTATACCCAGCCCGGTTTCCATACGATAGAAGGGCAGAAGGTGTCCCCAGGCACAACCTCAAGCTACAGCTAGGGCAGGAAGCCTTCTCTTCAACTTCCATCAATCTCTGCCCACATGCCATCATAAGATATCCTAATTATAAGTCTTGGCCAGAGCCACAACTTCAGCACAGGTCTCAAGGCTACATTCTCATACCTAGCACTGCACCTCTGGGGACAAGATGCTCAGAAACTGCTCCAGTGTCCACTCCTGCATCAGTCCTTGGTGCAACTACAGACAGCAGAGCACCTTCTGTGGCCTCTCTGGCTCCCAAACCCCTAATGTTGAACTCTATTTCTAAGCCCCAACCCTACATTTAGCACCACCCTCAACCCCTCAAATCTAACTTGAACCCTAGCTAGCCTCTGATCCAAACCCTAAACCCCAAACTCACCCCCCAACATTGAAGTTAAAACTTAAGCCTAAATCCTGCCCTGAATATGAAACCATACTCCCAGTATTATGTCTTAATCCTAAACCTTGACATGGTACTTAAACCCAGTCTTGAATGCTAACACTCTCAACTCAAATTCTAAATTAACTAAGCCCTAACAACTGTAACGTGATTCCCTCCTTAAACCAAACCCCATAACTTAAAGCCTAACCTTCTTCTTAAATTAACCATGCTGTCAATCCATTTGAAACATAACCCTCTTACCTTAAGCCTACCATYACCACCACCACAGCCTTCCTCATCCAGTTCTTCTCATAACTCTTCATCCTGGAATCTGCCTTATGTASGATACAGAGAAGGATATTACCCCCTCCCCCAAGCATCTTGCAACTTTGTTCCTTTACAGAATTATCAGAAATGCATTTGKTTCACCAGTTCCCTCTGTTGCTTCTTGCTCTGCAACACTCTGTCATAGAACTAGAACTATAGCAAGAAGGCATCAAATTGCATAACACCAACCCAGGGTGGAGCCAGGCATGTTTGAGGGCTARACACAGTATGGAAAAACAGTATGGAGAAACACAAACAAACAAACCAACCAACCCACTAGTCATAACACAAGGCTGAGCAGGCAAAAACAACTGAAGTGTGAAAGCTTGGCGCAGCATGGTGGTTTTAAAGTTCAGTAAGTGACAGAAATGGAGAATGATGAATATAGTTCAGATAGAACAGATACAACATTTGGAAAGGAGGCATACTATTAAAAACCTATAGAGCTGCATGAAGTACATGGCAGAATATCTGTAAACAGCACAACAGAAAAGGCAGGAAGCTAGAGGCACAGTGACTCTCAGGGAGTAGTGAGGACCAGCTGCTCCATAAAGGACAGGGAGCCAGGAGCTGAGCACATTAAAACAGCAGTGAAGGCAGGGGGCCTGACCAGCCAGAGCCCAGCCCAACAGTTTGCAAGCAAGATGAGCAGGAGGAATCTGGAGATGGTAGCTAGGTTCAAGCAACAGTCCAAATCAACAGGCAAGCTCATGACAGCTAAGTATACCTCTGGTCAAGCCAGGAAGTCAACCTGCACATCAGGATCCAGTCCAGCAATGGTAACCAGGGTCAGACACAATCCAGTGATCACTAGGCAGGTTTGAGGTCAAGTCAGGAAGTCAATCCACCAGTCAGAATGAGCAAAATCAATGGCTGAGCATAGACATGGCTGTGACTAAGCAGAAAATAGGCAAACACAACATAGCTCAAGCACAGACTGAAAGCCTATGACAGAGCTTAAATGGAGCTCCTGGGCCTGTAGGCAGGGTGTGTGGGTGAAGGCCTCAGGTGAGGTTAGTCAGGGCCACTAAGGCCTATCAGTGCACTCAGGGCCCTGACAGTGGCTAATATGCACCCAGTGTTGGAGGGAAGACACCCAAATAGTGGGGACCAGTCAGCCTCAAGTTTTAGAAGGCATTTAGAATAAGCCACTGGTTCTGAAGATAAAAGCTTTGATGTCTATATATGAACTGAGTGGCTAAGCTTGCAGCCTGCTTAGTGGAGTCTGGAAAGCAAAGTACCTCAACCTGAAGCAGATTATCTCCTAGCTGCTTAGCTATGTCATGCCCTAAAATTTGTCTGCCTTGAGTAGCTCTCCTTTAACTGTTTCTTGAGTTTGAGCTGAACGCCTGCCACAATTTCTGCAACAGAATTACTCTGTCTAAACTTGTACTAAAAGCCTAACTTTACCTTTCAACTCCCCTTGCAAAGGACATCCTAATCTATCTTTGTGTGTTCACCCATGTGCTCTTCATATTGTTCTCACRAGTGTTGGGTTTAATCAGAGAAAAGCAAAGAAACAAGAAACCCACTGCTGAACATCTGTGTTCCTCTTCTTAGAATCCTGGAAAAATACCCTGCCTGTTGCTGCTGCTGCAAGAGGATAACATACATGGGATTGTTGTTACTGCTTGTGATGTGATTGCTGTTACTATTATTTGCTTTCCCTCCCCACAGTAGGAAGTGGGCGGGACCCTCAGTTTTTTGAAAGCGAAATTAACTTTTGTCTCAACTGCATTTCCTTGGCAACCTTCTATCTAGCTGATTTCCCTGCCCCCAGGTGGAATACCTATATAGACATACAGGATTTTTTATGAAGCTTGTTTGTGTAAAGGATACTACTTCTACTTTCCATTTCACTGAGTTGTAAGCTGAAATAATTCTAGGTCTTCCTTTCCACTTTCCCCCTTCTCCTCTCTGTATCCTTACCTTGTTCTTTCTTGACAGTCTGTTGGGCTAAGAAACCTTAACTGCAACCAAGAAACAAAGCCCTCTTCACTGAGCTGGTGGATTCCATCTTATGCATTCTGTCAGCTGTTTCTAATATTAATGGCTGTTTGTAYGGTACCTCTGTGGGAGGCTGCTAGTTGTTTGCACAGCTTGTGCCAACTTGCTCTCAGCACCCAAGTTCTAGCCCCAGCTGCAATTAGTTTATTGACAGTAAATGATAATAATGATGAAGAAAAATGCACACCAAATGACCAAGCACAGGAACTAGGCCTTTCCAAAGTTATGGATTTCTCATCTTTATCACTTAAACTTGTTTGCAGTTGAATACGGCTGAACTGGATGAAACTCCTACTTTTGGAGTCCAGTGAAGATAAGAAAGACCTGCAGGGCAACAGTTCTCACTTTTGTCAAATCCCATTAAAAGCTGTATGTGTATGCCTCCAGGTATGTGTGCATGCACACAGGTGCACAGACATCTGAAAAGTTGAAAACGTTTTTATCAGAAGCAGAAAGAAACCAGCTGTTTCAAATCATCCCTTATAATGGTAGCAGAGGCATTTAGGGTTGCATCAATTTCTTACCATGGACTGGTCTAAATGTTTCTTATTAATTAGCCCTGGCTTGACCTGTAATCCTCAGGTCTCTAAGCAGTTTTATATAGATAGCAATCTCTTTCTAGCCCTTAGATATGAATTTCTGTAGCAGAAACTTGTGGAAAAAAGGAACTCTTACAATATTCTTTTCATGTACAGGAAGTGATGGAATTTTCTTTGTTGAGATAGATGTAAGGTAAGCAAAAGAGATACAAAGAAACAAAGTATTTATTGTTAAAAGCTTTTCTACGAATCACTCAGCATCATACAACGAAGTTACGGTGGCTACAGAATAGAGGGAGTCTCTCCCCCCCCCCATACATGTATTCTTTCACACACTCAAACCCACAGCTGAGTTTTGCTTTTTTTTTTTTTTTTTTTTTTTAATGGAATTTCTTTCTTCAATGAGATTGGAAAAGGTGTTTTATCATACAGGATCTGGCAGCACAGACACATCCTATTAAAAAAACAGAGCAGTTACAGAAAGGAGAACTCTCTCTTCAAGAAAAAAAAAGAAACTTTCATCCTCCCCCCCCTCTCTTTTACTGCCTGTGGAAGAATTCTCAACACAAMGAAAAAAAATAGACAAAATACTTCCAACACCTGATTGCAGTCTCAGCAAAACTAGGAGCCCTAGTATGTGAATGAATATTGATCTAGGCACCAATACTTTCACTCAGCTTCAGCAGGATACACTCTAAAAACTGTGGTATAAAGCAAGCTGTCAGCTGAACTGATGTCTGCACTAGAACTACCAAGTCTGCTAAGTGGAACAGCTGAATCACTGTTGATAATGGTGGGAAATGTTTTGACAATGTGTCTCAAAGTTACTTGCAGAACATTTGGCTCTGCCCTGCATGCCAGGCTATACACCAGCTGAGACTGGCCCTCTCACATCTGCTCTATGTACACATGCATACACACATACACACAGAATACACCGTATCACATGGACTGTGCTATTTCCAACAGCATTCTACACATTATCCTGTGCTACAACTTAATGGCACTTTAGTGGTTCTCTGCTCCATCTTTTTTTTTCCTCCCCACTACTGTATTTTTCCCTCTAGTCTGGCATTGTCTTTCCATGATCAAACATTTGTTTTCCTTTTAATTTCCAGAAAGCACTTGGTCTGAATCCTGACTCACTGCCAACAACACTAAAGACTAAAAAATGTGCTTCAAATCTGTCACGTCAACGTCAGCTCCAAGATACATCTGTCTTCTATTGGTACTCCAAGAATTCTGCTTTAAGCCTCCCCTAGTTTTATGCTGTATTTTCTAACAACCTGTATTTTTATATTATTTATATATTAACTACTTTTATGCACAGAATGCTTTGTTGCAGTATATACAGCTTTGCCGTGTAGTGTGGCAGAAACTTGAAGTGGCAGAACTGAACTAAAAATCTTCCTGTCCTCTTTTAAACAGAAGAAACACAACCAGTTTGAACTTAACATGAATTTATCATTCCAAATCTGCCACAATTACATGCCTGTTCAGTACCACTAGCCTTCATTTTTGTATGCCTAAGCAGTATTTAGTCCAATTCCCACCAGTATTGCCCCACTGTTTCTCTTCACATATAATTTCTCTTTTTTGCAAACTGACATGTTCCYAGCTGCACTCCTGGAATGCAGGACAGACTTTCTCTCTCTGCTTCTCCAGTAAAAGGCCTGAACTGCTTCTGAACACAGGAAAAAAGAATCAAAATATCAAACCCAGTCTAACCAAAGGAAAGACATCTGACAGCTATTTTTAAGGCTCATCACTGGGAGAAGGCCTTTTTATTTACAGTAGGTATAGGAATAGTGGAATAAGCATTTAGATTTTGGCTTGGCATATTCAGCACCATCTATACTGGCTGACTGGCATGTGCACGCACACACATGCACGCACGCACACACACACACACACACACACGCATGCACACAGTGCAGTGGCATTGGTGCTTAACATAGATTCATCTTCTAGTGATGCTCTTGTGAGTCCACTGGGCAGTGACGCTACATATTACTCTATTTTAATTTGGTCTGAAAGAGACTTGGGAACAGACTTATCCAATCTATTTTACAGACAGATTCTTAAAGCAGATTGGGCTCCATTATCTTGCCAGCTGTGGCATGTGACTGAAATTTCTCTATACAAAAATTTGCCACTYGAATAGGAAAGTTCTTAAAAATAAATTTCCCTGGCAGACATCTATCCCAGTCCCATGCCCACCTCAGATCCTTACATATCTTATTCCGCATTTCTTATTCCTGGAGACTGAATGCATCCCCTGAATGTAGCTGCTCTGTTTACCACATACAGAAAAGAGCTTTATACACTGGACAGCATGCACACAACTGACACAGCAGTGTAATAAATATGGAAGCACAGCAGCAGATGACCCCCACTGTTTTTCTTCATGATGCTTGCTTGTAGTCCAATTAGTGGAGTCCAACAGTAAATAAGATCTCAATGAYGTTTACTCTCTGGCAACCTCACAGTCCCTCACTAGACTCAGTTTAAGACTGGAGGATTTCATGTTTAAACATAAGGAGGGGTTTTAACATTAAAAAAAATCCAGAACAAGCCATTCCCAGCAAAAGGCCTCAATGCCCAGGGCCAAGAGGTACAGCTGTGCTTTTTCTTACACTAGTGGATGTGCATGATAGTACTGCCATGAAATATAAAATTTTCAAGACATCTCTGAACACAGTGGACAGAGAAAAAGCTATGGCACTGCTAATATGGAAGTAGAAGCATTAAATAAAAAGGGAAAAACTTTCTTCTGTGACTGGACAGAAGAAACATTTACATTCAACTAAGAAATTGGCAAAGATAGTAGAGGAGAAAAGGACAATATTACAGCAAAATACATTATTATGAGGAGCTGCCTCCCTTCACCACATACAAACTTGATTCTCTTTCCATGAAAGTGAAAGAAAGGAGGTATAGCATCAACACCTTCTTCTAGGTTACACTATCAGAACACAAAGTCATACTCTGGCAGCTGCTTTTTGAACTAGAAATCACGTTGGGTCATTAATTACAAGCTAATCTATGAATTAAAAAACTTGGGGAGGTGGGGGTAGGGGAATTTGATGCAGATGTTCACTGCTTCCAAGTAAATACAGTGTAATTTCCCTAGTATGAATTTGCTGTGCATTTGCAATGAAGATGGTTTCCAAAGGATGCTTCATCTGTGCTACTGAAGGCTGATAGTGCTTTATAACTCAACAGCATCTTATAAAACCAATAAGTATGAAGTATGGGGGACTGAATAATTCACAGGAAGAGGCAGTTCACCTATGATTAGAATGTGAGACCAATCCACGGACTCTCTTAATGTCCAGAAGGAAAGGTAACATTGTCATGTTATGTGAATTTGTACTGCTTGGATTCTGCACCTACTTACAATTAGGGAAGTTTTTTTCGGAAGTTCTCCCTAATGGCAAACGGAGAGAAAAATTTAAGAAATGTCATATTTTACATATATGCTTATTGTTAATATCTGCTGTGGTCAAGGTAGATGTCAGCAAAGCACCATTAAGTTACTTTCAGTTTTCAGAATGCCTCATTCACTTCAACCTCAGCTTTGCTAACCCCAGTAATATTGAGGATGCCTATGAGGCTGTTATCCTGGGAATAATTCTCTTCCTCTCAGTATGGCACATTGATCATACCCATGAATATCCAGTCTGGCTGGTGATATATATTTCAGTCCACCTTTCACTGCAGGGGCAGGAAAAAGAATGAGTATTAAGCATTTGCAGAAGAAATGTGCTGACTACAATTCTGTCTTTCAGAGAGGGTCTTCATTTCAGGAATGAAAATCCTCCTAGTTTGTTCTTTGACGTGGTGAGATGGCCTCTTGCACTGCTCCAGCTGGAATGGAAACTCTGTTTGGGAATATAAAGCATTCCACAACTGTAAGAAGGACTATCTTGCCTAATTCCAGAGAATTTACTATTTGGCACTCTTAGGTAACAACTAAAATAACAGGATGAGATCAGCCTTTATTTCTCTACATCTGTAGTCTCCTTTAACACCCATCTCAGCCTCCCCTCCCGCCCCCCGCCCAGCCAATACCACTCATAATTCTATGGCATAGCCCATTATAATTTGCTGTGTAGTGTCTGAACTTTCCACTAAAATTTAATGATGAAACTTAATGAATGAACCTTTAATCTTCTTTAACATTGACACCTGTATGGAGCACAGAAATCTTCTGCTGTCTCTGGCCTGGAATGGTTTGAGACACACCCCCATGGGCAGAATTTTCAAGGGTCACTCTAAAGCTGGTGTTYTGACTGGTGTGCTGATGGTACATTCTCATCCAGTCAGGAAGCAGGTCCATGTGTAACAGTGAGCTAAGTAACACTCATCAAGTCCACTGGTTCTGTGGTCAAGATGCCAATGGGATCTCATGAGCAATGCTTATGTGTTACGCACTCCCAGAGACTGTTCCAGTTCCTGACGGCGTTGCTGGATCTGAAAAAAAAAATGAGAAACTGTACAGTTCTGCAGATTTACTTGTTCAGTGGCAGAAAGGTTCATTTATAAGCCAGCAGTGTGGATCATTCCTTTTTACCTTGCAATAGAAATATCTGCTCACAGCCTCTTGGGACCATGGCTCATGATAAAATTCAGCTCTGCGTTCTTCCTCTGGGTTTCCAACCACATCAGTCATCACCTGTGACAAAGATGAAGCATTTTTCACTATAGCTCTTCTACCATGCAGAAAAACATTCAGATTTACCTAGAGTCAAAATGTAWCCATGCTACTTCAAAGAAATGCCAAGAGAGCAAGATTTGAACAATCAACAAAAAGAAAAAAATCTAATGACTCTCTCCAGCACCAGCGAATGAAGGGGAAATATAAAATTAACAACATCTTCTTCAGAGTGGTGTGTTGCAACCGTAAGTCTGATTCGGTAGGACAGAACAATATAGGCRAGCCTTTTTGGGATAGGGTGTCAGTCAGGGAGACCACAGAACAGTAGAAAATAGGCAGTCAGAGAAGCTTGAGAACACCTTGGTTTGTAAGCTCTTCAACCTGAAAGCTGCTTTATTTAAACATTCTTTCAGATGCCTATCCTTCTGAATATAATATAAATAATAATTAACTATAATAAAAGTAAAATTTTGGGAGACTAATGCTTAACAAGCTAGATGTCTATATTGAATGGCACAACAATTTAGTTAAAATAGTATTATGGCATCATTAGTATAACTGTTTTTGAGGTGTCTGAGTTAAAGACAAAAGGTGTGCAACTTTGTGAGAAACAGTTCTTTATTTTTGTTGTCAAACAACTGAACTTCCCTACATTCAAGTTCTTGGGTATCTCAACACTAAGCTCAAARACAGCTGATATTTAATCTGCCAGTTTCTTAAAAAAAGATCAAATCATGAACTAACAAAAGCCCCAGATTTGTGTTATTGTGCTACAGGATCCCCTTGCTGAGTTTATAGAGCTCGAATTTTACAATCATATTAAATGAACATAGCCCTGCTCTCCAGTCATACTACCTAACCACAAATTCACCTACCATGTCCATTAAGCACCGYTGTTCCACTGGAAGTGGAGTACAGCTTGACCTGCCTTTTCTGTATACTTTCTGCTCTGGTATTACAGGGTTACACTCAATATCTTTCCTCCACCAATTTTCCAACCTGGACGTTTTAGCTATACATTCCATACATGTAGCTATAATTCTAACATTCTGATTCCACTCTCCATTTTTCTTGAATCCTTAGCTCACCTTAAGATCCCTACTTTGGGATCGGAGAAGGTCCTGAATGTATCCTTTGGGATCTTTGGAGAAACTCAGCATGAAATCACGTTGTATTTTTAACTGGTTTATGGATTCAATTGTCTCATGAATCTGATATTAAAAAAAAAAAGTAGCTGTTACTTAATCCATCCCGTGCTCCAGTGACCCTGATGTGAGCTCCATTAGCTTCTTTGAGCTTCATATAACATATGAAAGTGACAAATGGATAACAGACTTATGAAGGATCCCATGGTATCTTTCGCCTGAAGGAGGCAGTTACTGCCAATGTTGCAGTCACATTTTGTTCTCACATGTATTTCTGCAATTAAGTATATACAGGATTCTTCTTTACTGCGCTGAACTGCTGGATGGCACACTATAAGCAATACTGAAGAGCTAAGTCACGTCACTGGACGACATAAGGATTTCCTGTGCACACTCAGTCTTTTCTGCCATGTCTGAGATTCTTCTGGAAAGCTGCTACATAAATATGTCTTTAAACAGGCCCCAATACAWGAAAGCAATTATTCCCCTGGTTATTCTACATCGTAACTTTGATTAACCTGTCACAATGCTTAAAATTTGTTCTCGTGATTGCCTGATCAAGTCCACGTTTAAATAAAGTTACACAATAGCAATGAACTTCTAGACTCTTTCTTGCAAGAAAGCCTATTAAAATCACCGTGACTGTTCCCACCCATCTTTTAGCAATGAGCAATCATAGATATGGAAGGTTTACAGAAAATGAGTCATACCTTCAGAAATATTATGAAAGAATTTTGCATTAACCATTGGGTGAGAATGAAGACTCCAAAGAGGAGTCAAGGTTCTTTAATCATCCTGGATAACAAAACCAAGTATGATCAATGGAAGGACAGTCAACAAATTATTTGGGTATACAGACATACACACAAAAGCAAACTTCTGCTACTCTGTTCCTCTAAAATTCTRCTTTAAGATTATAAAACCATCTTGTTTAATTTTCTGTATACATCTGTTTTGCCAAAAGAACTAATATGGCCAAGTACAGGGTGAAAAATCATCCTTCCTGATCTGGCTATGCCAACAAAGCCCCTAGTGTAGGCACAACTATCTGGTATATTAACAGAAGAGAGTCTCTGCCAACTTAAAAACATTACTTATTTGGGAAAATGATGTAGTGATCCTGGAGAAAACCTTCTCTGTTGGCATGCACTGAGTTTCCACTAGAGGACTCTGTGACAGCACAACTATAAATCGTACAGACAACAGTAGAGTAGTCAATGCCTGTTTGCCCAGAGGTGGCCTCAATAACTTCACTAATCACAGCTTACACTCTACTGTAGCAAATGCTTTAAAATAAAGTGATGAAGACATGAAGAAGGGGGAGATGTCACTGCACTGGGAAAAGAATAAGCCTACATGTGCTGCAGGCAAGCCCATACAGGCTGGCAACCCACTGTGTGAGCAGTRACACTGTTGAAAAGAACATTTCTCAAGAGCCATAAAACAATAGATTAGATTCTTCAAACATTACCAGAATTCAGAACAATACTGGTGTCCAAATTCCCTTTAAAGACCACAGCTGAATATATTTTGCTGTGTTAGGGGTAAACAAACAGGAGCTTGGCCTGACTCTGTGTCACACAAATCAACTCAGTACATTACGTCACACCTCTTTTTCCCTTGCTCTGAGAAACCACATTTGTTTATCCATAAGCTGGCTCACAAGTCCCTGTGACAAGACTCCCTAATACAGCCTATAGAGCTTATCACTGCTGTCAGACAAATATGATTATTTTAAATATGCATGATCCTCATGGTTAATACAGGAAACAATTCTGCCAAACTGTTCCAACTGATTTTTCTGCCATTCATTTTCCATGGTTGCATCGACTGCAGTGAGTTTTTCTGTGGCACAATACACATCCAGAACATAAGGTTCTCTTAGATTTTCCTCATAGCAATCTAGCAAGGTACCATGGCTGCTGAATAAAAACTTGTAGTAAAACAATTCATATGGTCCTTGAAAGCATTAAAAAAGGAAATAGCARGCAGGAATTCTGCATTAATTTACCTCTGCATGGGAGAGACTCATCCTGGAAAATTACCTAGGACAGAACTCAGTTTGAGATTAATATAACTAAATTTGGCCACCTAAATGTTTTGGCATGCAATTATGTTTCTAAGTTCCCATTATAGTCAAAAGAGATCATGACAGTACTGTGGCAATCACACAGCATTTCATCTCATCCTAAAGCAGGTATTTACTATATATCCAGCTGTGTCAAACCCTATTTTCCTTTAACTGTATTAATTAAATTTCCATCTACCATAACATTTAGATAGCTAAATTTTGGAAACAGTCTTGAATAGAAAGTTATTCTTGTAGTCCATATACCAAGAAGAATTTGGAACATGAAGATAGGGTTAAAAAAAGATATATAAAATTATTCTAGGACTGAATATAATGTTCCTATAGTACCTACTTGCTCAGATTCTCCTAGTAGTTCAGCTTTGTTTTCTTCTTCCTCTTCTTTAAGGAGCTCAACATCCTGGCTATCTTACTAGGAAGTTGTGCTAGAGTTCTTATCTCGCTGTTTCCAATGTCTTTGGCGTAGTAGCAATAGGAAGACTGGGAAAAATGTGGGCCCACTACTGAGTGGGGCGGGGGCCCTGAGGATGAAGGCTACAGAGAAGGCAGARTTACTGAATGCCTTCTTTGCTTCAGTCTTTACTGCTAAGAATCTGGAAAGGTGATGGAACAGCTCATCCTGGATGCCATCTCCAAGCATATGGAGGARAAGAMGGTGATCAGGAGTAGGCAGCATGGATTCACCAAGGGGAACTCATGCTTAACCAATCTGATATCCCTCTATGATAGCATGACTGGCTGGGTAGATGAGAGGAGAGCAGTGGACGTTGTSTACCTTGACATCAGCAAGGCTTTTGACACTSTCCCCTATAACATCCTCCCAGATAAACTCTGGAAGCATGGGTTAGGTGAGTGGACAGTGAGGTGGGTTGAGAACTGGCTGAAAGGCAGAGCTCAGAGGGTCGTCATCAGTGGCACGGAGTCTAGTTGGAGGMCTGTGGCTAGTGGAGTTCCCCAGGGCTCAGTACTGGGTCCCATCCTGTTCAACTTCTTCATCAATAACCTGGATGAGGGGACTGAGTGCTTCCTCAGCAAGTCTGCTGATGATACCAAGCTGGGAGGAGTGGCTGACGCACCAGAGGGCTGTGCTGCCATTCAGAGAGACCTGGAGAGGCTGGAGAGTTGGGCAGAGAGGAACCTCCTGAGGTTCAACAAGGTCAAGCGCAGAGTCCTGCACCTAGGGAATAATAACCCTAGGCACCAGTACAAGCTGGGGGCTGAYCTGCTCGTTAGCAGCTCTGCAGAGAAGGACCTGGGAGTGCTGGTGGATGACAGACTGACCATGAGCCGGCAATGTGCCGTTGTGGCCAAGAAGGCCAACAATATCCTGGGCTGCATTAGGCAGAGTGTTGCCAGCAGGTCGAGGGAGGTGATCCTGCCCCTCTACTCAGCCCTGGGGAGGCCTCATCTTGAGTACTGCGTCCAGTTCTGGGCTCCCCAGTATTCTCCTAGTAGTGGAGAGAGTCCAGCGTAGGGCTACAAAGATGATCAGAGGGCTGGAGCATCCGCCCTATGAGGAATGGCTGTGAGAGCTGGGCCTCTTCAGCCTGGGGAAGTGAAGACTGAGGGGGAATCTTATCAATGGCTATAAGTATCTGAAGGGAGGGTGTCAAGAGGATGGGGCCAGACTCTTTCCGGATGTCCCATGTGACAGGACAAGAGGCAACGGGCACAAACTGAACGACAGGAAGTTCCACCTGAAAACGAGGAAGAAC
Organism: Rhea americana; assembly: GCF_003343005.1. Taxonomy (NCBI): domain Eukaryota; kingdom Metazoa; phylum Chordata; class Aves; order Rheiformes; family Rheidae; genus Rhea; species Rhea americana. The sequence goes on from NW_028186484.1 coordinate 43,314, forward strand.
TTCTTTCCTGTGAGTGACAGAGCACTGGAACAGGTTGCCCAGAGAGGTTTTGGAGTCTCCTTCTCTGGAGATACTCAAAACCCACCCGGACAAGATCCTGTCTAACATTCTCTAGATGACCCTGCTAGAGCAGGGGTTTTGGACTAGATGATCTCCAGAGGTCCCTTCTAACCTSAACCATTCTGTGATTCTGCAAATATCTGGCTCTCTGCTGATACCCAGAAGGCTGCTGCCCTTCAACCTAACCACGTACTCTTTGCCCCTCCTATTGGCTTCTCTTATTGGCATAAATCAAAGCCAAATTACTTTTATTTCCTGATTTATCAGCACCACTATTAAAACCTCAGTTTCTGCCTGTGAAGACTTCTGTAGCTCAAAAATATACCCCTGATCACTACAGTATTAATTTTTCTTCCATCACTTCCATCTACATCTTATATTTCCCCATTTTTCCTGCATCTTACTATATTTCCTCCTAGCACCTGTCCATCCAAGCTCCCATTTCTTGCTCCACTGTCTTATTAAGCCCTCTTGAACCATCTTTTTAATTTCACACTCATTTCTCATGCCTGCTGTTAAGGCAAGATTAACTTTATGTACAAATAGCAGGTTAGATTTCTTTATAGCCGGTGGAGAGAAACAAGCACTTTCATACTGTCATTCATCTGACCTATTTTAGATACTACCTTAGGATGACGTTACTTTCTCCTTTCTCTCTCCAGTGATTGCAAARGGAACTGGAACAATTAGCTCAGATACAGACTTCTCAATTTGGACTTCCACAAATACCATTTCTCCTCTAATTCTTTTGCTGGTAATCCTTCTCCATAATTCCAAGCCTCTTGCACATCAAATCTTTCCCACTACTTCCTTAGATGATCCTAGGGAACTTTGGTGTCATCCTCAACCTCATCCTTTCTGGTTCCAATATCCAAACAATGCCTGGCTTTTACAATTTTTTTCCCCGTACGTCTTCTCTAAGATACAGAATTTCCTATCAGCAGATATAATTAAAATGCCTATAACACATTTGAATTACTATAAGGTTTTTATCTAGTCTTGCTAACTGTGATCTCTCCCTGTTTATATCTGGCAGAACATTGCTGCCCTTGACTCTTACCATGTCCCTTCTTTGCCTTTCCTTAGTGGCTTCTGCTTCTCAGCATTAAACAGAAGTCCATGAAGTCAGTCTTAATTGCCTACTTGTTGTATTTTCAAAGACAAATCTTTCTGTTTTGTGTCAGGGTAGGAGAAAAGAAGATCTGGAGGCAAAATATTAGGAATCATTTGACTGTAGTATCTAAGTATCTGCTCTTCTATGCAGCGGACAAACTCTAAGCTTTAATACTAGTTAGTCAAACTTATCATATTTACGCCAGTTTGAACAGCAGGTGTGACAATATTTACAGAGACATACTGAACATAAAGTATTCTACTAAACTGAAATTAAAAAAAATGAAAAACTGAAGCTTTGTCTTTCAATATAAAATACCCACCTAGATGAGTTAAATGACTCCTCTTGGCTGTTACAGCCAAGAATACTGCACTTCATGGAGCAACCCTACAACAGTATTCACAAAGCCTGCCTTTCTCTGCACTGAGGGACTATGCCCACCACTCCTGCAAGCACACCTGTGCCACCTCAGCCCCATAATCCTGTCTACCTCATACAGGTATGTGACCATACCTTGAAAGATGATGTTTGATCCAAACCACGTGTTCTGAAGTGTTTTTAATTACAAACAAGTCACCTTATTTTCCACAGAACACAACAGATCTATTAAATAGTTCAGAGGGTTCTGAAACCTTGTAGCACCCAGAGTGTTCTATGTCACCCACTGGGGAATTCCTTACTTCTTACTTCTGAAACTCTGCTTCTACCACTTCCTACCTTCTTATCACTACCTCTGCAATTGTGTCAGGCCCAAGATCATGCCCTGAGGTGGAATTCCACACCCCCATTGCATGTGACTGATTGAAGCTTGTTCAATGGAAATGTATGCATCTCACAACATTACTCCCTTTGATATCTTACACCAAACCCACATATAGATACACACTGAGTGTGTGTATAAGTATGCCATTTGATACTTTTAATTCCTTTACTCCTGAGCTAGTACCTTGTTGTCCAATGCTGTAATCTCCTGCTGATTAGCTGTTGAGAGAAGAAAACTACTCATCTGTCCCTTTAATGGGTCTTCAACTTCTACATCTATGTCGTAACAAGCTGTCTTCTTCTGATCATTGGGGTCAACACTATGGAGAGGATAACAGATCATAAGAATTGCTGTAATGAATCAGAATAAATATCCATCCAGCCCAGTACATACTCTTTGATAATACCTGTTGCAGATACTGTGAGAAGAGTTTAAGAACAGGGTATCTTTATATACAGCTATATCCTAGTATATTCTCTCATCTTTCATCAGTCAGAATTCAGAGACTTCTGAACCGCAAGTTTTATCTGCACCATCAATGGTGCAGCTATTAATGCACACAGTCTTCATTAAATTGTCTAGTATCTTCCTTAGATCAACTGTAACTCCAGCCTCCATGGCAATCCCCACTGATAAATACCATTCATGTATGTTCTCTGCTCTATTGTGTCTTCTTCTGAGACTGAGTAATCAGAGCTGTACACCACCACTCCAGATGAGGGGACATCATGACATTTTATTTGGTTCTCAGTTCCTTCTCTAATAATTCCCAGAATTATAATTGTCTTTGGCAGCTATGCAGCACTGTAATGACTCCCAGATCCTTCTTAAGAACTGGTGAAGTTAGAGACTATCCCTTTGTATGTAACATTAGGATTATTTTTTCCTACATGCATTACTTTGCCTTTGAAAGAATAGATTCTTCCATTTTACTCTGGAATGTCTCAGCTGTTCAACATTATCCCCCCCCTACTTCTAACAAAGTACTAACCAAGGATAATTTAATATCTTTAAGGGCTTCTGTGAAGGATTATGGGGAAAGTTTTTTTGTTGTTGTTGTTTTTGTTTTTTTAAAAATCTAAATACACCACATAAAGCAGATCATCATTATCCACATGCTTGTTTAATTCTTCAAAGAATGTAGCCAGGTATGTCTTCCTGTTACAGCAGCCACATCAAATCTTGTCCAGTATAGCACATCTATTAATTCCATTCTCAGCTACAGTTAGTAACAATTGGTCTCCAGTATCCAGGATAATTTGTGGCATCACATTAGTTACTTTCAAAATCCTCTGGCACAGGAGGAGATTTTTAATAGGTAATGCATTATATTTACTAGTTAAGCAATTTCATGTTTGAATCCTGCATGAAAAAACGCTTGCATTTCCTCTTTTTATCTGTGTTAAATATATTTCTATTTGATATTTCAGTCTGATAAAATTTTTCAAACATTCTCTTCCCCCCACCCCCACACTGCATATGTATGGGACCTTCTCTAATCTCTAAATTTAAGATTGATCAAAAAAATGAATTTTCACTAACTTATATGACTTCAAATACTTCATTAGCTTTCAGGAATAGTTCTTTTAAACTTTAATAACTTGTCAGTCTCAGTAACACCATGACAGCCTTTCTACTTCCAATATATTAAAATGAATTATTATGTTATTTTTCATCTTTAACAAGGTAAATGTCAGTATCTTTCTCTGGCTTGTCCTATTCTGACTTTAATTTTTTGGAAGTTTAGACTTAACTCTTTCTTTAGATTTAGGCTCAAGTTTATTAGCAAGAAAGTTGTTTTCCAGCCCAGTTGCTGATGAGCTAGACTTAAGCCACTGTTGTTCATAGCGTATAAATGCTGGGTTCTAAACACTGTTTTTGAAATGCCTAGGTTAAGTTCACCTGCTGTAGCTAGTATAAAATTGGCTCATAATCTAATAGAGCTTGTTTGAATTGGGAGAGCAAGAGGTACTGGCTTTTGTTACTTCTTCTGAAGATGGCAGTTATAGGCCAGCCTAATTCTAAGGAAGCTGCCAGATCACTAGCAAGTATTAGTGTCTGATAATATTAAAAAAAATCCAAAAAACAAAAAACTGAGACTGCTTTATATGTCCTGCTTAAGTAGAAATCAAAGAATGCAGCTCCAGTTGTTCTTTCCTGCACAAAATGGATCAAACTCTAGGAAAATTCCGGACCTAGGAAAGCCAAAGCTCAGTCAGAGCTGGAGTTGAACCTAGCAAGGGATGTGCTGGGCAACAAGAAGGACTTCTACAAGTGAATCAGCAGCAGAAGGAAGACTAAGGAAAACTTGGGCCTGCCACTCAGCAGGGTAGGGGATTCAGTGGCAAAAAGGCATGGAAAAGGCCAAGGTACTCAGCACTGCCTTTGCCTCTGTTTTTTCCTGGCAAGGCCTGTCCTCAGGCCTCCTACRCTCCTGAGCCCAGGGTCAGAGTCGAGGGGAAGCAAAGATACTCCGAGGAACCTGGACAGGTTGGAGAAATGGGCYGGCAGTTCAACGTCACAAAGGCAAATGCAAAGTTTGGCTCCTGGGATGGAATAACCCTGTGCACCAGTGCTGGTGGGCATCAACTGACTAGAAGGCAGCTTTGCAGGAAAGGACCTTGGGGTCCTCAAGGACAACAAGCAGAGAATGCGCCTGTGGTATACCCCAGCTGTGAAGAAGGCCAACTGCAGAATGGGCTGTGTTAGAGGGARTGTTGCCATCAAGTTGAGGAAAGTGGCTATTCCCTGCTAAGCCACACCTGTGAGATTGCATCTGGACTTCTGGGTTAACTTGGGACTCCCCAGGACCAGAAAGACAGTGACACATTGGWGGGAGGACCACCAAGATGACTGGGGGCTGGAGCACACGATATACCAGGAGAGGCTGTGAGAGTTGGGTTTGTTCAGCTGTGAGAAGAGAAGGTGAAGGGTGAGATCTTATTGTTGTGTGCAGCTGCCTAATGGGACAGCAAAGAGATGGAGACAACCTCTTCCTGAAGGTGCACAATGTTAGGATGATAGCCTAGGTAACATTTAGATTTATTATCATATGTTACAAACTTAAAATAGTCAATTTAAAAAGCATATTAAAGAATATTTGTTGCTGATATTCTTCAGGAAATCAAATCATTAATACTCAGCTGATAATACCAATTAATCACTCAGATTCAGTATTTGACCAAGACCACAAAGGCACTTGGAAAAGATGTGAGTGACTAGCAGCAAGACTGCAATCCTAAAGAATCCCCCCCACACACCCTTTACTTTCTTCCTGTTGTAACATGAAGTGTATTGGTGATGAAGTATCCCCAGATACCTGAAAGTTGTATTTCATCTATTGCAAATACATCTSTTTTGATAAGGATGCCAGAACTTCAGTGCCTTAGTCATGATGACTTCTGAATCTTTTGTGTAAATCTCTTGAGGAACTCAAGAGATATAGCATTTTTAGAGTAGGACTAACTCCCAAATAGCTGTCCCAATCCCAGTACAGCATGCATGGACTGGCCACTGTATTAGAATCTTTTGTATTGTTTTTTTTTTACATAATTACTCAGTAGTTATAGTAATTGCCCATGATGTACAAAATATTACTTCAGTCCCCTTTTTGCTCCCAATCGGATTGAAAATCTCATTTCTCCCACCTTAGGAAAGAAACTCCTAAAGGCCCATTSTAGTAGTGATAAGAAGGAATATAAGAAATTTTGCATTCTCCTTTGGAAGTGGTGTCACTCTAGTGAAAATAATTCAGAGTTTTATAGACCAGAATGGCAGAGAGAATGAATGTATAACAAAGTCCAGGACACTCATCTGTCATTAGAAAAACTGTATTCTGATCCCTACTACACCTACTCCTGTGTTTTATACAGTGAGTGTTTTGCATATGACAGTCCTGAGCAGCTTACCTGATTATGTGGTTTATCACTATTGGGTCTGGTGGCAGCAGCAGGTTAGTGAGTCTCTGAGGAATTTCAGAAAACTTTAGCCGTGGACAGTCAAAGATCTGGAATACAATAAAGCATGTTATCCTGGTCCAAAATGTAACTTGCAATTAAACAAGAAAGTAAGAAATCAAAGGTTCAAAAGTAAGGTGATTTGGAAAACATTCCTCAATTCTGGCTCCATACACAGTATTACTCTTTGGTCATTTCTGCCCCTGTAAATTACCACCACACTTACAATCTAGGCTAGCTGACAGCTCATCAGATGATGACACTTTCAGGTGCCTCACCTGTGGCGAAGGGCACAACTCACTGTAATAGATCATCAGGATCAACTGTATCAATGATGAGGGGGAAGTGACCACCACCTCACTCACTCTGGGTCTATGGCAGGTATGCAAAAAACCCATGTTTTTCAGAGAAAACATAAAAGCACCTTTTTTTTTTTAATCTGAGTCTGTTTCATAAAACATTTTACGTTAAAGAAAAAAACCAAGAGAATATTTTAGGACTTTAAAACCGTTTGTAATTTTTAAAACTTTTTTTAGATTAAGGAAAAAAAACAGAATTTCAGTATAGTTTTACTTAATTTTAACCAAAAACCTAAGTAACGTATTGGAAGTGATCCACTCCTTCCCCAGTTCTTTACCAGCTCATTGGTTTCTTTACCACCCTCTGAAAGTTAAATATGTATTACACTAAGAAAGAAAAAATATAATCTTTTGAAAAGGATCAGAGTATGCAATTTTTGAATTTTTTTCTGTGAATAACTCCAATGGCTTGCCATGAACCTAGAACAAGTTTTCTGAAATATCATAAGGTACTCCATTTAAAATAAAAAAGAAACTATTTTGATATTAAAATTTTCCTTAAAAATATGCTGTTACATGGAGGCAATTTGTAAAAATCTTGAGGCCTCTGCAAGAGAAAATGAAAATACCTCTTAGGGAAAATAATGTTACCTAATAGAAGAGTGATGCTACTTGCAGTATTGTATCAATGAACAGAATTRTGTTTTGCAGCTCTAGAAAAAAGGATGCAAGCAGCATTAAAAAGGATGGACTATCAGGTGGTAGAACCAATGTAAGAAATCAGATTGTTCACTTATGGAACCAAAGTTCCTTAGACACAGTATCTTCTCATAATTTTGGAGAGTGAGGGAATTCGGTAGTAGAAATATCTGGAAGACAGCTCTGGCTTCTGAAATACCTTGCAACCTTTCTCTTGCTTTTGTTTTAACAGACTGAATTTCAAATCTGCCCACAGACATAAACACTGTTTCTAAACAGTAAAAGATCCTTCTTCATCAACTCTAAAATCCACCTATCTAATTTACTGGCCTTGTCCCCCTACAAGAATTCGGCCAGTTAATTTCTAAAGAGCAAGGAAGTATAGAAATCTTCTGTGCCTACAACTCACTATTTCAAATCTGAATTCTGACAATTGATAGCGGTAACTGTTGACTTGCTGCTCAAAACCTTTGCACACCAAGATCCARTCTGCTGTTGCCACTGGGTCAATGCTCAGGTCAGACTCCTAACATGGGTGCCCAAGAGAATAGAACTGTAAGGAGAGAAAAGGGAGCAAGGACACATGACAGAGACAGAATTAGGGGGGAAGCAGAAACAAAGGCTGGATGGAATATTTCTAAAGCGCTTCATGTTCTGTCTCTACCTACTCAACCGAAGTTTATCACCTAAAGTTCTATCCAATGCCTCTTAAAATCAATATGGCTATAGTAATTTTGGTGTCCACCGTAACTCATTCAGGGGTAAGTTTTTACATTGTACTGCCTTGTATCATTAGACATAGCCGCAAGGACATCAGCATAGGGTCTCGAAAAAATAGCTTACCAAATGGGAAGCCAGGTATCTAAAAGAAAATGCTAAGGGCAGTGATGTGTTATCATCTTCTGCTTCTCTTAGGAATCTAGGAATTTTCAGCTACGGTTGTGAAATTTTTCCAGGAGTTATGTGTCTCACAGCTAGTTTACTCCGCAGAAATGTCAGACTAGAAATAGCATCAGACTAGAACCCCCGTTTGCTCACTCTCTATATCACAGCCTTAGAGTATCTGGGTGAGAAAAAAAAAAAACAAGTCAGGTTAAACTGTGTTCAATCAAATGACATATTTCATTTTCCTAACATCAGTTTTGAAAGCAAGATTTAGCTATCTTTAACAATTTTGCCAGAAATCTAAACAGAAGGGCAAAACTCAAATCAATCCCAGTCATGCTTTAAATCTATATAAACATTACATTTTATGAAACTATCCCAGACTAGCCAGCTCCTGCAGGGATTGAGGGTCAGCCTTCTAGAAGAATCATAGAATCATAGAATTGGTAAGGTTGGAAGGGACCTCTGGAGATCATCTAATCCAACCTCCCTGCTCAGCAGGGTCACCTAGAGCATGTTAGACAGGGTTGCGTCCAGGTGGGCCTTGACGATCTCCAGAGAAGGAGACTCCACAACCTCTCTGGACAACCTGTTCCAGTGCTCTGTCACTCTCACAGTGAAGAAAGTCCCACTTATGTTCAGGCGGAACTTMCTGTGCTTCAATTTGTGCCCACTGCCTCTCGTCCTGTCACATGAGACAACTRAAAAGAGTTTGTCCCCATCCCCTTGAYACCCTCCCTTCAGGTACTTGTACACATTGATAAGATTCCCCCTCAGTCTCCTCTTCTCTAGGCTAAACAGGCCCAGCTCTTGCAGCTGTTCCTCATAGGGCAGGTGCTCCAGTCTCTYTCCAGGACTCTCTGCTCATCTTTGTAGCCCTATGCTGGACTCTCTCCAGTAGCTCCATGCCTCTCTTGTACTGGGGAGCCGAGAACTGGACGCAGTACTCAAGATGAGGCTTCCCTAGGGCTGAGAAGAGGGGCAGGATCACCTCCCTCGACCTGCTGGCAACACTCTGCCTAATGCA
>NW_028186484.1:54391-115184 GCF_003343005.1 Rhea americana
GAGGTGGTCGTGCCTGCAGGTTTCCCAGGAAGGGTGTACAGGAGTCCCCCATAGCCATGTCCCGAACACACATCCCCAGCTGCATGCACCCGTTGGAGGCCCCCCCAACCGAACTTGTGTTTTGTTGTCTACCCTGTCTGTATGACACCCCTCCTACCCCCCCCTCCTACCTAGTTTAAAGCCCTCTTTACTAGGCTGGCCAACCCGTTTGCGAAGGCAAATGTGCCCTGCTTGGTGAGGTGAATCCCATCTCTCCCCACCAGCTGTTGGTCATCAATGTTCCATGGTCATAGAATCCAAAACCCTGTTGCCAACACCAACGGTGTAGCCAGCTGTTGATTTGGGAAATCTTCCTACTTCTCCTCCCATGCCTCCCCCTCATCAGCAGGACCGATGAGAAGACCACCTGGGCTCCCAGCCCCTTGACCACTGTGCCCAAGGCCTTGAAATCTTCCCTGATTGTCTCTAGTTTGCTCTCTGTATCATTAGCACCCACGTGAAAGAGCAGCAGAGGGTAGTAATCTGATGAGCGTACAATCCTTGGTAGCCTTTCAGTCACATCTCRTATCCTTGCCCCCAGCAGGCAGCAAACCTCTCTAGAGGAGGGGTCAGGTCGGCAGATAGGTACCTCTGTCCCCCTCAGCATGGAATTACCCACTACAACCACTCGTCGCCTCTTCCGAGTGGTCACACAAGGCACAGGCTCAGGCAGCTCAGTTGCTTCCCTTGAGGCTAAGTACGGGTTCTCCTCATCCTGGAGTGCACTAAACCTGTTCTTCAACTGTGACTCCAGGTCTACAGGAGGATTAGSGGCCTTTCTTCTTTTTGCTGTGCTGTACTATTTCACACTTCACAGAATCTTCCAGCAACTCGCCTGCTGCAGGGGATTGGGACTCCAGGAGCAGCATGGTCTCTGAGGACGCCCTGTCTGTCTCCTGCTCACTTTCATGCATGTTTCGCAATCTACGGACTTCATCCCACAACTTCCTGACTTGACGACACAAATCCTCAACAGCAGCACACCTCTTGCAGGAGGGCAGACCATCAGTCCAGGCCCTCTGGAGAGGCTCCAAGCACTCCCTGCAGCCTGGGACCTGTAAGGCAGCATCTGCTACAAGAGGCTCTGTCTGTGTTGACACTTCTGACACAGCTGATACAGCAGTTCCCACAGCCACTGGCAAATAAGCTTTACGGCGAGTTACAACCGTGTTAGCAAGAATGGGCGCTAGTGGCATTGGAAGATGTCCTCTTGCACCTAACTGCGCTTCTCCTGCGCAAACTGCTGTGCAAACTGCTGTGTCTGTTGGCTGCCTCTGTTAGCTGTGCTCTCAAAGAGAAATCAGTTCAAGAGAAATCTGCTACTTCTCAACTCTCTCATCTGACTGATTATCTGAAAATGAGAAGATGTAGGGCAATTATGGTCTGATGGTATTCCTGAAGGCTATATGCTCCAATACAAAGGAGACCTACGAGCTAATAGGTCCTTGGAAGGTACAGGAAGAGAAGATGGTTCCAGCAAGCTCTCATTCTAACAAGTACTTAATGTTACACTGAAAATGAAAATATATTGAAGCACAAAAATGAAAGGGCTCTTCTGCACTCTTGTAAGGTATAGCCTGCTGTACTGGGTTAGACAAAAATTTGTGTCATTTGACACAAAACCCTGCCCTTGAGAGTGGCCAAAAGCATATGCTTGAATGTAAGAATATAAGAACAGGGGAAAGATATACTGGTACATCCCAAAAGATTCTCTCAACCTTCTCTCAACTTGCAGTTACACTGTATTTATAATAGCACTAGAATTCTTTTCCATTAATTTGTCTTATCACTTTTTGAATCCATATACATTTTTATCATCTGTGATGTCCTAGCACAAGCAGTTCCAAATTTAACTCTGCTTTATTGCTTTTCAATTTGCAACCTGCCAGTTTCAGCTACTGACCTCTTATTTTTTATTAAAAGAAGCAATAAACAATCACTCCTTGTTCACCTTTTCTATTCCGCTTATGATTTTTCAAATCTTTTTCACCCCCCTTCCTCCAATCACCTCTTCTTCAGGCTGACACAAACAAACCAAAGTTGGCTACAGATAAATTGAGATCAAATGACCTAAGCATCAGAGTGAACAGACTACTAATTCTTACAAAAATTCTTACATTTTTTTATGATGGAATTTCCACAATGTATGAAAAAGATTACATGCTGTAGTTCTCAAGAAAAAACAGGAGGATAGACTACACAATCCAGAAGATCACTTTGGTTCTATATTCCTAAAAATACTTAAAATCTCAGGATTATTTTCCTTAAATGTTCAACAGTCCAGCRCTGTCTTTAGTGTTATTCCAAGCATTAGTCACTACAAAATGTAGTGGTGGAAGGGAGATGAATAACTGCAAACAAATGGTTAAAAAGAAAACCAGGACACACTAATTACAGTATGCACACCCCATGCCCATTCAAATACTATTCACTTATCATATCTGTTAGCACTTTCCCTAAGCAGGAGTATGTCACAAACACCACCTTCAGGTACTTTCAAAATAAGTTTGATATGCTGAAGCTCGAGTAAAACAAAGCCCATAGAGACTGTGATAGCTCACATAACATTATCCGTACAAAATAAATGTRATCTTATTAACAGAAAAGGTGGAGATGCATTTGAGTGATCTTTTTGGTTAATTCTAGAAGCTGTTGTGGAAGAAAAAAATCTTAATGTGTCACTTTCAAAACATCATGCAGTTCATTGAGGGTACCTTACAATTTGAAATGGATTTAGGAAAAGTTGGCTTTCTAATTGTATCTGCCATATATTCTGCTTTTCATAGACGGCAAGAAGAGAAGGGGAAAAAATGCAAACATGTCTCTATATGATCTGTCATTCAGAATCAGCAGATTATTTGACGTTTATTGGTAAAAATGGTATAGTCAAAAAAAAAAAAAAAAGGTGTACTCAAGACAGTGACAAGGTTCTTCTCTCTGGAAGGCCATAACTGGTGTGGGAGTGATGAACCACTAGATACATTTTTTGACAATGCTGGCACCTGAGGAGGGTGCTTGTTACATTAGTAGTAGTGTCTGCTGAAAGCTCTTCAGTACTGAAAAAACTGCAAATTATTAAGGGAAAATACAATTCAGTATCTTCCGCTCATCCAAAATTTGTGAAAAGATATTATATTCTGCCTCTGAAGAGGTACTGCATCCAAAAAGGAGTTACCTGCTGGAAGTATTTGTCGCAGTTAATGTATTCCTTATCATGGGAATCTTGCAGCTTGTTTGTTTTGATGTACTGCCAGAGAGCCTGGATGATGGCTGATCGGGTCTGTGTGTGTATCCCCAGCAAACGGGCTAATCGTGGATCCAATTTAAACTGTGGAGGCTATGGCAAAAAGAGAAGGAGAGGGACATGGAGAAAAAAACAGACACATGCACAGGTTTAAAGTTTTGGTTTTAATTCTCTAGGGACTTTGCTTCTCAGAAGAAATACCCAACTCAATGGCAGAGTTTACAGAAATACAAGTTGTTCAGATGTGTACCTCCATCATGTTCTGGAAGAACTATGTCTCAGGATGAAAGTAAAGCTGAACCTCTGTGGCTCATTCAATTCCAGGTACATTATTAGCAAAGGGATACTATGACTTTTGCCATGTGGACAGAAAAGATTGAAGTGACAGTCATTAGAAATATGTCAAATACCACTGAGGTTCAGCAGGCATTAGTGGGAATCACTCTAAATGCCACTAATGCCATTTGCACTCTGCTCAATGACATGAAAGAAAATCTTATGACTGGACACACATCCAGTCTTTTTCTTGCCTTTAGTTATAAGATTGGTGAAACTCATTAATGAACATAAATTTAGTAGCCCTTTGCTTGTAGAATGAGCCTACCAATGTGCCAAGCTAATCAATAAAGTACACATTAAACCCTTTAGTTAAAATTGTGAMGTTACCAAAAAAAGGTGTTTTAAAGTCATAGTTACAGATTGAGAATAAGCTGCTCTTGGATCACGCTTCATGCTGCTTCTTGCCATCCATTCTACATGACTGCTCCTGGTCATCCACCTTTACTTGAACTCACTAAATTTGTTGAAACTAACACTCATTTTCTCATAATTTATTTTCATTGAGCTAGCACTGTTGCCCATTATAAGAACTAGGACATCAGTGTTCAAAGCACCGAATAATGAGACAGTGTTGGGCCCAAAGTGCCTATGTCTAATGAAAGGTAAAACATATGTACACCTGTATGACAGGATTACTCTCAGGATTCCTGAATCCCAGACCCAGTGATGAAACCACTGTATAATACTGCTCCACAGAGAATGCTACAGCCCCAGTCTTGATCATCAGGCTATGTATCCATGCACAGAGTTTTACCTGAACTGGAACGGTTTCTAATAAGAACAAGATTTAGGCATGGATAACTGCAGGTTTTAGCCTAAGGCATGGCTAAACGAAGGATACAGGCAGTAGAACTGCCTCCAGGTTGCACAGGTCCTAAATTCCTGGCTCCCCGTCTATGCTCTGTGGAGCCTTCAAAGTTGAGACCTCTCTGCAATCATGTTGTATAAGCTTACTCCAAGGAACTGCAGACACAGGGTCTTGAGGGAGCCCTCCTACTGGCAACTGCAGGGTAGTACTGCAGCCCTACCAACTGCTGAAACTTATCTACAAAAAGGTTTTTGCTCTTTGTGTGTATTGATAGGTGTTTCTGCTCTAAGTATGAGTGGTCTGGTACCACTCACTCAACAGCACTTACATCCCAATTACTCTGTTGGTACTGGACCATGAAGTCCCATTGAATGCAGGCTAAAGCCCTGCCTGACCCCTTGCATTACAGCTGCCAGCACAGGGCATCTCCTAGAGAGATCAAAAAAAATCTGTGTATGGAAGGAAGGTTATTGAGAGGTTCATGAGAGAAGAGGATAGACCTCTGCCAGAGCAGCTCCCAGAAGGCCCTCTCCCAGCTCAGCACCTGTGGGGATCACTGTGCTCATAATTCAACTTCTGTCTAAAGATGAGAATAAAATACATTCATTTTCTTAAGGTTTCCTCACTTTTGAGATTGTTAGAAGCAGTTACTCTGAGATTTTTCAGCAACATAATGAAATTTAATTTTACAATCAGGAGTGAGCTCCTACAACAGACTTTTAAACAGCATAGCAGGAATTAGGATGAAGCTCAATAAGCTATAGAAAGATGGTAAGATTGAATAAGCTTTCCTAGAGGTCAAAAATGAAGCTACCTCCACAGGGTTTGAAAGGACAGAGGGACATTGTACATATGCTATACACGCAGAGCATCAGTCACATGTTTCAGGTAACAACAAGTTGCATGCAGAATCAGAGAAGAATTTTCCTTTTTCCCCTCAACACACACATTGACTTCAAGTAGTACGGAGGAGAAGAATGGTCCTTCCTCTGAGTTACTGGCAGCTGACCACAGATAGAGAGAAAGAAGTCAGGATGATGCGTCTGCTGTTGCTAGTGACTGCTCGGTTGTCTCACATTGACAAACTCCTTCAGAACTCCATTTCTCAGGAATGTGCCCACCATACTGCTGCATACCAGAAGTTTATCCAACCACAACCAATCAACGAAATATATTTCTTCTGCTCCTGACTTCTGTGATAGTCTTCAATGACCCTAACCAGCATCTCTAATAATATATACTCCTTGGATACCTTGGCATTTGGTGCCTCTTCAAATGCACTCACATTTAATATTTGCCACATTATTGGACAAGAGTGACTGTTGGGTGCCAAGTCACCCACGGTCAGTTTTGTAACAAGACAAAATTTAAGCAAAAGAGAACATTTATTTAACAGCATGAATTTGTAATAATGGTAAGCATAACAAACCTCATCATATTTTCTTAGTAATAAAGATTATCACTGGCCATTTCAGCATCTCAGTCAGCTCATATACTCTCAAAAAGGAATAGAATTTTCTCTCTACAACCATAAAATGGGATGTCTTTATCTTGGGTGCTATTTGCGTGGGGGAACAGAATGACACAGAACAAATTCTTAGGGTTTTAYAGTCAAAGTGCATCTAAGACTGAACAGCCATCGAAAAGAGAGGTCCTGCCTGTTCTCAGTAGTGCATTTCTGTCCCTTTCCTTTGGACAGTAATATTTCTTTCAAGGATGGTTTCAATCAGATCAGTGAGCTCCACAGCTGCAAAGCTGCATAATTGCTCATTCTAAGAGAATGGAGACTGCTAGTGCACATTCATGAATGAAATGAAAGTGCTTCCTTGGAGCAGTTTCAGTCTTACATCAGCTTAAAACAGTTTGAAACTGTGCGCAGGAACCTTTTCTTCCTCTGTCGCAAGACAGAATGCCCTAATTTTGCTTATTGGGGTTCTTGTTTGTTTGTTTGTTCATTTGCTGTGACTGGGATCAGGGAACTGATTTAGAAGAAAGTTTTGTTAGCTTTCAAATGGATCAGTTCTATGACTTGCATAATAGTTCAGCCCACAAATACTACTAGTAGAATAAAACAAATCCCAACAAAAGAGAGGAAGCAGGAATGCCTAGCAAGGAGTAAGAATGATGGCAAGTCTACCCTTGCAGGGGCAATGTTGCTTTATGCCAGATTAAAGTGACAATGTAATCAAAATTTAATAACTTAGGAAAGCTGTGTGGTCTGCTATGAAATACGGCTGCCATAGGTACACAGCTAGTTCAGCTACCACTAGCAAAAGTGGCACTCCTTTCAATTGCATTATGCAGGACCTTACACAGAATTCATTACACATATCTGACTGTTCTCTAAGAAGCCCAAGACTTTGAGCTTTGACTTCATAGTCACTGCAATTTAAGATGCAGTTACCTATCCTGTATGTACAGCCTTCGTCTTTTGTTATTAGCAGYAAGACTTTACAACGCTCATAATAAAAAAATTATTCTTGCTAATGTTCATTTTACAAAATAATCTAGAGATAATTTGGTATAAATAATCTTTTCACTGTTTACCACACCTAAACTTCAAATTTATTTATTTACTAATTTATTATTATTTTACTGAATATATTATTTACTAATAAAGAGTTTATACCTCCTTGAAGGTGGCCAATGTAAATATTAATTATCATAGTGCCAAGAACAATTCTTTACTAGACTATACCAGAAATTTACTTGATGTCCCCTTTGCATTTTAAATAATCTGTCAGTTAATTTGGTATCATTCTAACCTCTTTGGAATATTTGACATTCAGAGTCCAAGTATATTGTTTTCTAATGTATGTGACAGGGTGAATTTGCTCTGTTACATTGTGCCCCAATGTCTGTATTCTTCATACCAAGAGCAGAGCACTGACCTGGTAATCTAACATGAGGAGTAAAGTGCACCGCACGCTGACATCACCAGGTCTCTTCACCTGGAAGCCATCAGTCTCCTGTGTTGTAGGAGTTCTGTGCCACTGTCAAAGGAAAAACAGAGTAAGATGGTTAGTCCTGTTTTCTCTAAGATATGGGAAGCTCTGTATGTTCATCAGTGTTTATCTGCACATTACGCCACATGAGAATAAGACAGGTATCAAGCCTTCTGAAGTTCTGGCAATTAAAAAAAAATTAAACTTTTCTCTCCCCTTACAAACCTGCTTTAGTGCACAACATATTCTGATGTCAGTAGACATTACTGCTCAGGAAAATGCACACACATTTCTCATCATTTCATACATTCTGTTATCAACTTGTACTATTTTACTACTAAAAATTTGTTTCAATACTGTATAGATTCTGTTAATAAACATTCTTAAAAATACCAAAATTTTGGAATTTTGAAAACTTTGACTGTACTTTAAATGAGACAATGAATGCAAGATAATTTAAACATGACAGACAATGGATGCATAACTGTTTATTTGTGCTATATCATGTTTGTATGCGAACAATGCATTGAGCATCCTACCTCCACAAGATGGTTGTCAGGTCCATAAAGATCTTTGTCGAGTTCAATGACCAAACTCTTAAAAAAAGAGGAAAACTTACGCTTCTGTTTGCTGAGCTGTATAAACAGAAGAAATAAATGTTAAAGATTACACATATTAGCTTGTGTTTGGTGCTTCCTTCTCAGGCTTTCTCCTTCTCGTAAGCATTAATTCCCAGAGGAACCACATGTGTGATCAATCTAATTGAGCTTTCCCTTTGGCAGCTGCCAAAAGCAGAGAAAGATGCAAGAATCTTGGCAATTGTGGAACAGTATGCACTTAAGGAAAGATTTCCCTGACTCTATTTTAAACTCATCAGAAAAGACTGACTTGTGACCTGAACAAGGACACCATATGCTTTTTAATTTAATGATGTGTATTTTTTAATGAATGCTAAATTCTTGGTCAGAATAATCAAGTGGCAGTAAATTTTACAAATTAATCACGCACTAAGTAAAAGTATTTTCTTTCAGATTTTGTGTTTCCATTTAATTATCAGTATTTGCTGTTTACTAAACAGATCCTATATTCTAGATTAAAAGCTGTGACCTCTATGATCAGGTAATATGACTTTTTACAGAATACAGTCTTGAGGATTTCAGTGAATTTCTTCCTCTTTAATGCAAAGAACTTTTGGAAATACATCCTCCTTCAATTTAAAATTTGCCAGTGACTGAGAAGCCACCCTAAATCCAAGTTGTTCCAACAAGTAAGCGCTTCCTTTGTTAAAGCAGATGTTTTAMTTTCTAATTTTGTCTAACTTCAACTTCCAGATGTTGCACTCTGTTACTCTTTCATCTTCTAGCAAGACTATCATTCTGATACATGCACAAGTATCTCCAGACAGACAGACATGTCTTGAAAGCCTTGCCTTCTTCACCTATCTATGTTCTCCATCCGTTATATCACGCTCAGCTTGTGAAGTCTCTGTAAGTAAATGACATCTTTGCTATGGAATTCCAGCCTTCCCAGAAAAATCTGAATTCCATAACTGAGTCTTCTGAGCACTTCAGGATGATGAAACTTTTATTCCATTCTTGCTCTGACCATTCCTACATCTTCTTGCACTCCCTTAGAAAAAGAACTAACCTTTTGTCTTTGTTATCCTATATCTCACAGGAAGCAAGCCTGCTACATACCTGATCTATCACATCTTGCATAGCTGGAATCCTGCCCTATCTTTAAAGAAAACTAATAGTCTCAGCACTGTCCTCTCCATCCCACTCCTTCTTTAAGTCTGACCTAACCCTAACCCTGCTGCCTTCCCTAGCTCTCTCCCAACATTCCCATTATGGCTTTATCCCTCACTCCTGCTGCTGGATATAGTGTCTACCCAGAAGCAATAAGCTGATACTGCCATTCAGAGATGTCCTTTACTAGAGTTAGTATCCTCAGCAAAGTCTATCATGTAACAAGACAGTCTCTAGATCCTTGCCAGCCCCAGTGAAGCATAGGTAAATCATACATCATCCAGGAGTTTCCCCTCCACTCGTAGCTCCCATGATGCAATGCTGCCATCAGAGTCATCAGCATCAGATTTTGCAGGATTAAAAGTGTTGGAGATGTAAAGTCTCAGTTTCCGCTTTTGCTGTTAAATAAATAGAGAAAAGAAATTTACATATCAAGCGCAAGCCCAAGTCCTTAGGCAGCCACAGGAAAGGTGATATTTAGGTACTCTGCATGTTTAGTACAGTTGGACCAGGTCATATTACAGCTCAATATTTGGATATATATATATATATATATATAAGAAAATTCACTGAAGAGCTGAATCTGAAACTCCCTTCCAAAACCTCTAGGAATGCAAACAATTTGCTGTAAGTGGAGAAAGACAAGTGATTGAAGGGCCAAGCCCATAAGGCTAGATATCCTGTACTTCTTTTTCAGACCTTTGAGAAGTCATTATAAGGAAAACAACACATCATGCCCTTTCTGTTTAGATACTAGTTAGATTGCTAAGATTCAGCTGACAACCTCTTGCTTCATGAATGTCTTTCACAGTTGCATCAGTTCAGATTTGTAAATGCATTCACAAACACAGCTGATGCTGCAAATTAGATGCCCTGCACAGCTGTGCCCATCTTCATTCTACCATCATACAGAGTCTGGTAATTGTCTTCCTACATACCCATACCCACTCACACACTGCCTGACCTTCCTATTTAATTCCCTTTTACTCTAATTAAACATTATGGTTTCCCAACCTGCAGCTCCAACTTGCTGTGAGACCTGAGGGGAGGAAGGCACCGTGCTTCATCTCCAAGTCTAGTGCCCAAAACTTTGAGAGATGGAACCAAACCCACCTGTTGTCATTTTATAGACCAACCAAGAAAGTTTCTCACTCAACGTACTGGTTTATGGATATCTTATTCCTCAGTTCCCCTCCTCCCATGTGCATATGGAAAGCCTGGACATTAACTCCGATGTATAGATTTCCAAAGGTGGCAGATACATTGCCAAATATTTCTTTGGCAATCTATCCCAAATATCTGTCTATAACATAATGACAAAAAATCTAAAAATATCAAATTCATACATTCAGAACAGTCTTCACCTAACCTCAGAAAGGAGTAGTCTTATAAAACTGACACAAATACATAAATATATATACCTATACGTAACTATGGGAGAGAAGAAAGTCTATAGAACAGAAGATACAATTACATTTACAGGGCAAGAATCTAAAAATTGGACATGGCATGAAATACGGGAACATGGGAGGCAATGATGTATGGCCCAAGTGGAATAGGGAAATGACTTTACTTTTGCCAAATCTAGAGAGGACAACAATGGAAAGGTTTGCTGGAAGAATGCCAATAGTATGCAGTGAGGGGGAATAGGGATTTTTAGGAGTGCCAGGAGTCAAGAAAGTGAAAGATTGACATAGATAAGACCAGACAGATTGGTAACAAAAATACTCCTGGAAAATCATATTGTTTTTGCGTCCTTTCTTACAGGACTTTTGTTGCTAAATTACTTTTTCATTATATAATTTTTTTTTTCAACATACTAGAATTTTTCTTTGCTGTGGAGGACTTGTGAAGGACTCTGCATTTCTAAATTCACAACTCTTCAAATTAACTGGCAYATTTTATGCATTTTCCTAAATGTTGTCTCCACCTGGATTATTTGCAAAACTGTATCTATGTACATAAGCTGCCTTTTTCTTAAGAGTTCCTCCTGGATGCTATACTGACAACTTAGATTTATATCACTGATTCCATTTCCTCTCCTTCTGATTTCCAGTGACACTATCTACATTCCCCCTTTACCCTAAAAATCTCCTTCCCTCCTCATATCTCATCATATCCAGGTAGCAACTGTGTTTCCTCCAAAGGCTGRCATTACCTCACCAAGATCACCCACTGCAACAACATCTTTGTTCAGATCCGAATATTTTAGCTCTCTTCATTTATTCTAGTTTTCAGGCTCCTCATACAGTCCACAACAGAGTTCCTGACATTGTCTAATTCCACTGTGAAACACAAAATACTTCTTTTTGATATTTTGCACTGTTTCCCTTTGCTAACCCCTCATCATTCAAGTCATGCACAAGCCACATGCAGCTTACACTTCAGAACTGGTCTTCTGCTGTGTTCCCTATACTTTCTCAGCTCTGCCGAAGTCAGAATCAGCATACCATTTGTTTGTTTCTCCCATGTCTCTTTCTTCAATTTACTATGTTTTCTTCTATGCAAAGAATGCTTTTATCTCCCTCAAGTTTGAGAAGACAATCTTTTCCTCACTGTAATCCCTATAAATCAGCACGCTTCTTCCACACTGCCATCAGAAAGAAACTTAGAACAACTATAAATCTACCTTTTGTCCTGCTTTCTGTGTATCTCGATTTTACACTGAAAACCATTCGGCCTTTGAATCCACCATGTTACAGGCACTACCCTAGCCAGGACTGACAATCTGTAAGTACTCTGGAATGCTGTGCCTTTAGCTTCTGCTGAACAAAGAAATTCCTTCTGACGAGCAAAATGTGTAACCTCCTCTCTAGAGGTGGTCTTCAGATTTTGATCCAAATGATACTGCAAATTTTTAACACTACCAAGGCTATGATTGGAGCTCTCCCAAATGCAACACAAAGAAAGATCCTTGCTCCTGACTGATAATAAACACTCACAGAATACATCAACTAACAGGCTAACTGAGCACCTGCAACAGGACTCCAACTTGGTCAGAGCTTTGAGATACATTTGCCTGCACTCTGTCCTCAAAGGATGTATGCTAAGAACCCCAAGACAGCTTTAAGTCGAATTAAAATCTTTATTAGAACACAAAGTGGAAAAAGGTAACACAAACACAGAAAATTCACATTTGTTGGTTAAAATGGTATAAAAACACAAAAAGAGTTTGTAAACAAATTTTCTTCTGCCCACATATCCTTGAAAATGGTTCACTTCTTCAGGCTTGCTCTTAGTCCAGCAACACTCAGTGATTTCCTGGGTTTCAGAGAATTCTGTATAGTCATTTCTGGGGAGACACAGAAAATTCTCTCTTTTTATTCTCCCAGATCCAGCTGTGTTTGTGCTCCTGACTTCTCTCAGGAGTCTCCAAGTTTCTGCATTTGCTTTAGGTTTCTTACTCATTCTATTTCCCTTTCTATTTACCTCACCCCGTACTTAGGATGGTACAATCTCCCTTCCTGCTGAGGGCTCCACCAGGCTCTGTGCATCTTATAGTATGGCAAACATTAGCCTTCCCTTCTGCCACCAAGCCACCACTTTTAAAAGGAACCTAATACAGTATAGTAAATTGAAAATACGTATCATTCATCACAGTTGTCATAATCAGTAGCTGTAGATCTCAACTGCAGGGTGCAGCCAGATCTGTGTCATGGACATGCTGGTTAGCAGTCTAAAAAATTTGTTAGAAAGGTGTTTGGGCAATGAACATTGCTTGAACAGCCAAACATGTCCTCCTTTGTGCAGTACTGTGCTGACCTGGAAATGTTCCAGCCTCCACACATACCTTTCTAAGGCTGCTGCCACCAGGTCCTTCTATCTGTCCCCTTAGGAGCTGCTGCTGCATCTTTCTCTTCTTCCTGTCCTTCCCAGGATTACTGCTATCACCTCTTCCTTATACATGTCTAGTGTTATCAGGCTCTCTGTAAAAGCTATCTGAAAACAGCTCATCTCAAGAAATTCTGAGAGGCTGACTATCTTGGCAAAACATCTTCCAGTTCCAAGAATAAGACAAAGACATTGGAACTTACCCTGCGCATAGTTATTAACAATAGTGCTAACACCTACTTTGAGTAGTGGCACTGCAAAATAATACACTTATAAATCTCTGACAAAACATAGATAAGAGCCTTATCCTTACAAATGAGTGTTTTCTTTGGATCAGCAGGCTCCTTCTCCTCCAGTAGGATCTTCCTCCTGTCAACGGTGAAACACTACTGTCTAACCTGATGAAGCAAGACTCTAGCAGAGATCCAAGGGTATAGTCTGAATCTTCCTGAAGGGATCTACACAGTGAGTAACAACTTCAGTACTTACAGCTGTACTGCTATGATAAAGCTATCCAGTCTTGGACCATGTCACCTCAAAGATCATACAGAAGTCAAAGCTGAGCTCAAGGAAGAAGACTAGAAAGCTGACACTGGCTGGAGATTTTTAGCCCCTATACAGACCATAAAGTATCCTTGACAGAAGATACACACACAAAGCTGTTGCATGCAGTTCACTGTTTGGCCATACTCCTGGGTTTCACAAGAGTATCAACCACACAGAATCACAGAATAGTTGAGGTTAGAAGGGACCTCTGGAGAACATCTAGTCCAAAACCCCTGCTCTAGCAGGGTCATCTAGAGAATGTCAGACAGGATCGTATCCAGGTGGGTTCTGAGTATCTCCAGAGAAGGAGAATCCACAACCTCTCTGGGYAACTTGTTCCAGTGCTCTGTCACTCTCACAGGAAAGATGTTCTTCCACGTTTTCAAGTGGAACTTCCTATGGTTCAGTTTTTGACCATTGCCTCTTGTCCTGTCACATGGGACAWCYGRAAAGAGTTTGTCTCCATCCTCTTGACACCCTCCCTTCAGRTACTTATAGCCATTGATAAGATTCCCCCTCAGTCTTCACTTCCC
The DNA here is from genome assembly GCF_003343005.1 of Rhea americana. Taxonomy (NCBI): domain Eukaryota; kingdom Metazoa; phylum Chordata; class Aves; order Rheiformes; family Rheidae; genus Rhea; species Rhea americana. Next base: position 68,425 of record NW_028186484.1, read on the forward strand.
CAGGCTGAAGAGGCCCAGCTCTCACAGCCATTCCTCATAGGGCRGATGCTCCAGCCCTCTGATCATCTTTGTAGCCCTACGCTGGACTCTCTCCAGTAGTTTCATGTCTCCCTTGTACTGGGGAGCCGAGAACTGGACGCAGTACTCGAGATGTGGCTTCCCCGGGGCTGAGTAGGGCAGGATCACCTCACTCGACCTGCTGGCAACACTCTGCCTAATGCAGCCCAGGATATTGTTGGCCGTCCTGGCCACAASGGCACACTGCTGGCTCATGGTCAATCTGTCATCCACCAGCACTCCCAGGTCCTTCTCTGCAGAGCTGCTAACGAGCAGGTCAGCCCCCAGCCTRTACTGGTGCCTAGGRTTATTATTCCCTAGGTGCAGGACTCTGCGCTTGACCYTGTTGAACCTCAGGAGGTTCCTCTCTGCCCAACTCTCCAGCCTCTCYAGGTCTCTCTGAAYGGCAGCACAGCCCTCAGCTGTATCAGCCACTCCTCCCAGCTTGGTATCAYCAGCAGACTTGCTGAGGAGGCACTCTGTCCCCTCATCCAGGTCATTGATGAAGAAGTTGAACAGGATGGGACCCAGTACTGAGCCCTGGGGAACTCCACTAGCCACAGKCCTCCAACTAGACTCCGTGCCACTGATGACGACCCTCTGAGCTCTGCCTTTCAGCCAGTTCTCAACCCACCTCACTGTCCACTCACCTAACCCATGCTTCCAGAGTTTATCTGGGAGGATGTTATAGGGGASAGTGTCAAARGCCTTGCTGAAGTCAAGGTACACAACGTCCACTGCTCTCCCCTCATCTACCCAGCCAGTCATGCTATCATAGAGGGATATCAGATTGGTTAAGCATGAATTCCCCTTGATGCATCCATGCTGCCTACTCCTGATCACCTTMTTCTCCTCCATATGCYTGGAGATGAYATCCAGRATRAGSTGTTCCATCACCTTYCCAGGGATGGAGGTGAGGCTGACTGGCCTGTAGTTTCCTGGCTCCTCCATCTTGCCCTTCTTGAAGCCTGGAGTGACACTGGCTTTCTTCCAGTCTTCAGGCACCTCTCCACTTCTCCAGGACCTTTCAAAGATGATGGAGAGCGGCCTGGCAACAACATCCGCCAGCTCCCTCAGTTACCCGTGGGTGCAYCCCATCCGGGCCCATGGATTTGTGGATGTCTAGCCTGCCYRGAAGGTCTCTAATCCTTTCCTCSTCAACCWAAGGAAAGTCTTCCCTTCTCTGGACTTTCTCYCTCAYRTCCAGGCTGCAGGATTCCTGGGGGCTGCCCTTAGCAGTGRAGACTGAAGCAAAGAAGGCATTTGGTAATTCTGCCCTCTCTGCATCCCTTGTCACCAGGGCCCCCACCCCGTTCAGTAGCGGGCCCACATTTTCCTAGTCCTCCTCTTGCTGCTGATGTATTTGAAGAAGCCCTTCCTNCTGTATCAGCCACTCCTCCCAGCTTGGTATCATCAGCAGACTTGCTGAGGAGGCACTCTGTCCCCTCATCCAGGTCATTGATGAAGAAGAACAGGATGGGACCCAGTACTGAGCCCTGGGGAACTCCACTAGCCACAGGCCTCCAACTAGACTCCATGCCACTGATGATGACCCTTTGAGCTCTGCCTTTCAGCCCGTTCTCAATCCAGCTCTCTGTCCGCTTCTCTAACCCACACTTCCAGAGCTTCTTTAGGAGGATGTTAGGGGAGACAGTGTTAAAAGCCTTGCTGACGTCAAGGTAGACAACGTCCACTGTTCTTCCCTCATCTGCCCAGCCGGTCATTCCATCATAGAAGGCTATCAAATTCCAGGGATGGAGGTGAGGCTGACTTGCCTAAAGTTGGCGGATGTTGTTGCCAAGCCGCTCTCCAKCATCTTTGAAAGGTCCTGGAGAACTGGAGAGGTGCCTGAGGACTGGAAGAAAGCCAGTGTCACTCCAGGCTTCAAGAAGGGCAAGAAGGAGGACCCAGGCAACTATAGGCCCATCAGCCTCACCTCCATCCCTGGAAAGGTGATGRAACAGCTCATCCTGGATGTCATCTCCAGACATATGGAGGAGAATAAGGTGATCAGGAGTAGGCAGCATGGATTCACCAAGGGGAACTCATGCTTAACCAACCTGATATCCCTCTATGATGGAATGACTGCCTGGGTAGGTGAGGGAAGAGCAGTGGATGTTGTGTACCTTGACTTCAGCAAGGCTTTTGACACTGTCTCCCATAACTTGCTCACAGGTAAGCTCTGGAAGCATGGGTTAGATGAGTGGACAGTGAGGTGGATTGAGAACTGGCTGAAAGGTAGAGCTCAGAAGGTCGTCATCAGTGGTGCAGAGTCCAGGTGGAGGCCACCCTGTCAGGTGACCCTGCTGAGCAGGGAGGTTGGACTAGATGATCTCTGGAGGTCCCTTCCAACCTCACCAATTCTATGATTCTATGATTCTAAGGGAGAGTCTTCTTTTCTCCTGACTTTCTCTCTTGTCTCCAGGCTCCAGGATTCTTGAGGAGTGGCAAAAATTTTGTAAGATTTTTTAGTAATGCAGGTTACTGAAAGGCTGTCAAACCTATCCTCCTCGCTGTATGGCATCTTCTCAGGAACAGAGGGAAAAAAATCTGTGGCCTTGTTTTTTACTGCTAGGATTCTCAGGAACCTAGAGTAATTACTGAAGGGAAAACTTACAGCTCTGGAGTAAAAGGAAAGCACCACAGGTAATCTCTTCAAACACACTAAAGTTTTACTGCCCACAAAGACAGAGGGGAACTTAATGGAGATTGGTCAAGACTGTGAATCAAATAACCTCCAGTGTAAAGATCAGTAAATGCTTAACTTGCTTATTCTTGAAATGGAAGACATGCATCTTTGACTTGTCTTCAACAAAATGAACTTGAAATAGCAATCTTATTAAAAAGAAAAGCTTGCCCCCAAAGCACTATATTTCATTTACAATTTCTCCTTGAGAAAAAGAAAAGCGAAAAAGAACCATATGTGACAGAAGACTGGTCACGTCAGCAACAATCTACAGTAAAGGGCTTAGGTAGGATAGCAGCACAAATGGTAGGAGAGCTCATGTGGAATGAAACAGATCCAACCAGGAGGCTGACAGGAATGCTGGAAGAAAAGAACTATAGCTTCTTCTCTCTCTCCAAGTTCTTCAATATCATTTTCAAACAATTCAGTAGAGCTTTAAGTAAACAGGAGAAATGCTAGAAAGCCATCAAATCCTTTAAAAAGGGAACTCTAGTTTCTTATGACACATTTTTACAGTTCCCATTAGCATTAAGTTCCCAAAATGTCAAATCAGAAACAAAGCATTTGGAAAGATACCAAAATCTGTGCGACATTCCAAAGGCAAGTATCTCTACTGACTCACATTTAAAGTTTTCAATGAACTCTCAGGGAAAACACAGTACCTCCAGAACTCTTCCAAGAAAGTTTTGCCTGAGACTTCAAACAAATTAAAGAAGGCATAGACAGATAAGCTATTGCTAACTGAATCAAAGAAATCYGGATGCAGATCCTGGGTATAGTACTAAAAACTGTATGCATGTCTTAAGTATGGGCCTCCCTGCTGCACCTCAGCATAGCATAAAAACCTCATGCATAAAGCACAGGAAAGATGAAAATTTGTGAGAGTAACTGTTTAGTGGTTTCACAAAAAACTTTCAGGAAACAAAAAGAAAGTGAAAGATATATTAGCAAGGAGATCAGAAATCAGGTGAGACAAAAAACATAGTGATCACTAGTAGCAAGTGCTCAAGTGTCATCATTATAGAAGAATTAAATGAAACAGAGAACATTCATACCAAAACTAGAATACAGAGGTATCACTCACCCAGCGAAGTAGCAAACAGATTTGTCAAAATTTGCAGATGAAATAAAATTAGTTAGGTAATTCATGATCAGAAAAGATTGACAAGAACTTAAAAATGGCCAACTCAAACCAGGAAAATCAGTGACTTAGTAGAATATGAATGTATTGTGACTATTAAAAGGACTAAAAGGAACTATGCAATATTTAAGAGTTTGAAACACAGGAAAAAAATCTGTAGACAGTTCTACGAAGACTTCAATTAACAAAAAAAGACCCAAACCCCAAAGAAATACTATAAGGGAATAAAATGGAGAATATTGTGTATAATAGTCTACAAAAATCAGTGATACAGGTCCATTTGGCAGTTGTATGCAGTACTCTCTCAGGAACACTACTGCAGAATCAAGGGGTGTATACTGACAGGTGATAGGAATAGCTAGGTGTACAGAAAAACTCTTTGGGCAGTGACTGGGAGTATAGAAAATTTTATCTTAGAGAAGAGAATATTGAAGAACATGAAAGACGTATTTGAAATATTTGCTGGTCTAAAGAAGGAGACTAAGGGTTTATGTGTTTCCTTGTCTCACAATGCAAAAAGCAGAATACACTAAATGAGTCCAAAAGGCAGTAAATTCAGATCTGATCAATGGATATACATATATATATATATATATGCTATACAAAGCGTAGCAAGTCACAATTAGCGTGTAAACTCACTGTCAAAAAACACTGCTTTAAAATGTGCAGGTTTTTAGGCCAGAAGAAACTTTATGATCTGGTTCGATTTCCTGTGCAACACAGGCTCTAATCACTCATCAAACATGGCAGCTCTCTTTAAAGGACATCCAATGTTGACTTAAGGACGTGACATAATGAAAAATCTATTACATCTCTGATACCTTGCTGCAGTGGTCATAAATATGCACATTACTTTAGCCTGAATCTGTCTATTTTCAATGACCAGCTCTTGGACTAAAGCTGAAAGCTTTTATTTCTTAAGAAAAAAAGGAAGGAGGAAAGAGTGGGTATATACGTAAAGATCCCAATAAAATCCAGTTATACCAATATATGAGATTTTTAAAAAAGATATCAGACCTTTCTGTGTGCAAGTATAAACTGATCTCCAATTACTGGAACTTAGGCGGAACTGTTACCTACAATTGCAGATATTCTGCAATAGTTTCTGTCACCTTCTTAAGAAGTATTTAGTACAAAGGGTAAGCCTTCTTGCACTGTATGGATCCTGGATCCATGTCAGCCTCACAATTCTTGTCATCACTGCAGCTGGGCAGAGTGGGAGGGTTAAACAAGATTTAAGCATGTCAGTTCTCATCAAATAGTTAAGCAAATTTTTGATAGGTTAAGAATGCACACATTTTGCTTGTTTATGCAGAAGGTGATGAACTTTTGCCCTGGTGGATAGATCCAGCCCTAACTCCTTAAAAGCAATTTAATGTGGCAAGGCAAGGGGCACAGTTTCTGATAGCAAGTAACTATCCAGACAATAAGTGAACAGAAATAACACAGTAACACATATTGGTGTGGTCCCATCAACTAATGAAGTATGTAAGAATCCCCAGATTCAGTCTGAGGGAGATCACTGGGAACACCTAGGGCCAAATTCAGATCAATGAGCATGTTAAGGCTAACCATAGCAACACAATCACAAACTCTCCCAATGTATGGCTGACTCCTATTGGAAGACACATTTGTTGCCAGACTGATCTCTTCACAGTAGGGAAGCTGTGAGCTATTTTTTTTTTTAATTTTGTAAATTTTATAGTCGATGGTTAAAGATGAGAAAGTTCCTAATGGCATATTAAATTGAAACTGAAACTATCATAAATTCTGTATTGCCTGCAGCAAAGTCCGAGATGAGTGGTTATATGAGTGGGCAGCAAGGTGGATTGAGAACTGGCTGAAAGGCAGAGCTCAGAGGGTCGTCATCAGTGGCATGGAGTCTAGTTGGAGGCCTGTAGCTAGTGGAGTTCCCCAGGGCTCAGTACTGGGTCCCATCCTGTTCAACTTCTTCATCAATGACCTGGATGAGGGGACAGAGTGCCTCCTCAGCAAGTCTGCTGGTGATACCAAGCTGGGAGGAGTGGCTGATACAGCTGAGGGCTGTGCTGCCATTCAGAGAGACCTGGAGAGGCTGGAGAGAGCTGGGCAGAGAGGAACCTCCTGAGGTTCAACAAGGTCAAGCGCAGAGTCCTGCACCCTAGGGAATAATAACCCTAGGCACCAGTATAGGCTGGGGGCTGACCTGCTCGTTAGCAGCTCTGCAGAGAAGGACCTGGGAGTGCTGGTGGATGACAGATTGACCATGAGCCAGCAGTGTGCCSTTGTGGCCAGGACGGCCAACAATATCCTGGGCTGCATTAGGCAGAGTGTTGCCAGCAGGTCGAGGGAGGTGATCCTGCCCCTCTACTCAGCCCTGGGGAAGCCACATCTCAGGTACTGCRTCCAGTTCTCGGCTCCCCAGTACAAGGGAGACATGGAGCTACTGGAGAGAGTCCAGCGTAGGGCTACAAAGATGATCAGAGGGCTGGAGCATCCGCCCTATGAGGAATGACTGTGAGAGCTGGGCCTSTTYAGCCTGGAGAAGAGAAGAYTGAGGGGGAATCTTATCAATGGCTATAAGTACCTGAAGGGAGGGTGTCAAGAGGATGGGGACAAACTCTTTCCGGATGTCCCATGTGACAGGACAAGAGGCAATGGGCACAAACTGAACCATAGGAAGTTCCACTTGAAAACGTGGAAGAACATCTTTCCTGTGAGAGTGACAGAGCACTGGAACAAGTTACCCAGAGAGGTTGTGGACCTCCAGTATCTTCTCTGGAGATACTCAAAACCCACCTGGATACGATCCTGTCTGACATTCTCTAGATGACCCTGCTAGAGCAGGGGTTTTGGACTAGATGATCTCCAGAAGTCCCTTCCAACCTTACCCATTCTGTAATTCTCTGATTCCATGATTCTACTTTAAATGGCTTGTGGAGATATTTCTCTTAGAGAGTTTTAAGTCATTTTTTCAAAATCACTGTAGTACCTTCGTACCTGTTTAGCAATGGGCCCTAAGAACACTGCGCTGTCAGCAACAGTTAAGTTTAGGTCATAGGCATCTACAAGAGATAATGGGTTTCAGAAACTCATGAAGATCCAATCTTAAAACAGAGATTCTTATTTCCCCTCCTTGACTTGGAGGAATTTCTCTTCTCTCACAATTATCACCTCTTTCTAATATCAAGTCTAACATTATTCAGAACTGTCTTTTGCCCATTTGTTCGTGTGCCAGCATTGTCCATTAACATTGTCTGTGGCCCTTCTTTTCTCCCCTTCTACAATAAACAAAACCACTCTAGTCCCTCTCAACCTTCATTGTGTTGGCACATTAAAGCCAAGTGATGAGTCTTCCTTTCCTGAGGTGGTTCCAAAATATTTTTTTCCAGAATCATTCCAGTTTAAACTTTTCGAGTATTGATGACACTGTGTTCCAGCTTCAACAATCAAATGAGATGTCACCAGGACCTTCTGCTGTTACACTCAAACTTTTTTATTGCTACAGAGAATTCCAGTTACTGATATACCCTAAGGGTTTTTTCTTTTTTCTTTTTTTCCAGGTACATCACATTAAGTATAGGACTGTTATTATGCAAGTAATGAACCTCACCTTTAGTGCTGCTTCCAACCATTTGGCTCCTATTTTATAGCAGAAATTCATCCTATTAACCCCTACATGCACTTAATACTAGTAAGTATCCTATCTCCTTAAGATCATAACATTCTTTCTACAAGATAGTCAAATCTTCAGCATTGAAAAGGCCTGCCAACCTGAGGTCATCAACAGATTTCACCATCAAATTTCAGAATTAGCCTCCTAAATTCTGACTTCGAAGTCATTAATGAAAATACTACAAAGTTGGTCAGAAGTTTAAAAAAWTTTTTTTTTGATTAAGTCAAATAATCAGCACCCTCTCCTTAAAAATATGCTTTCCAACATTCTCTCCTACAGCCAGTTGCTCACCCATGGGCAGCTCTACCCCAGGAGACAACGGTTCACCAGAATTTCACGGAGGGTCAACTTGGCAAACTCTTCTTGAACTATCCTCTGCATTAAGCATCATCAGTGGCACACATGCCAGCACCAAGTCGAACATCACAGCCACAGAAGATGAAGTACATTGGCCCAGCATCATAGAAATCAAGGGGCAGACGGGAATCTCCAACAGCTAAAATGCATTAGCCACTGCTCTCAAGTATCTTAAAATTCTTCCAGTAATCTCCATCTCCTCTTTCTCTGCAATATCCCATGAAGAATGAATAAAATGTTTTACTCAAGTTAGCGCAAAGAGTATCTAGTGCATTTGTTGATTGTAGTGAGTACAGGCTTGATTCCAGGAGCCGAATGGCAGCTGGGCTCAGAGTATGACACAAAAATCTCCACAGATTATTTGTTCTTCTGCCCCTAAGAGTAACCCTTGCATGCTCCACATTTAGAAGTCAATACATGGACAATATAGCAGTCTTAGAATGACTGAGCAGCAGAGCTCAAATATGAGGTTCTGTGGCACAAAGACATTCTAAGCAAAAATAACACTCTTGCTTGAGAGGACACAGGGCCAAGCAGCAACCTTAGTGTTCCAGGAAAACAAAAAAGAAATTCCCTTCTGACAACAATCACACAGCAATACCTCAGTCACCTTAAAACAAACAAAAGAGGAAAGTATCCGAATCTACAAAGTCACTGAGAGACACTGAGACTTTGTCACTGTACTCAGACACTGTTTTTGAACCTAAGAATGGTGACTCTGGATGTACATCACTTAATGCGAGGAACCATAACACCAATCCATGGTGAAACCTTGGTTAAGTCTTTGGTGTGGGCGAGAAATCAAATTATTGTCTGTGGCCAGGGCTTGGAATAGGAGACTTGCATGTGGGATGGGCCACAAGATGCCTCTCTTTCAGAYAGGAGACTCCTGAGTCAAATCTTGGGACGACAATCATCCTCCCCAATTTTAAATCATCATGTTATATCCACAACTGACTAGTTATCAGTCTTTAATGACACTCCTTGTCTGGAGTAGAACCATATAGTTTTTGGTTTCCTTCAAGCCATAGACCTTGATCTATCTGTATGTCCAGTCCCACTGCAGTCCAAAGTTCAAACWGCCCTGCCTGACCGACTGTCTCTTAAAAAGTTCTTTCTGGTATCTGTGGACAAGAATGGGTGGTTCTTTTATAAAATTAGTGTACGGCTTCTTACTCACAAGTTGCATATAGTAAATGCTGGTCTGCAGATGAGAATTCTGAGAATCTTATGATGGGTGTAGTCTAAGAATGTAGGCTAGAGGAAAAGGAGAAAACACACTAGTACCTTAGAGGCAGAAAAAAAGACAAGGCATGATCTGTACTGGAAAAGTTGGCAGCTGACAGGGGCTGCTGACAGTGGTAAAATGAGCTGGCAGGTGGTGAAGGCTGACTTCTCCCCAACCCCAACCAACCTCCAAAATTCCAAGGTCTCCTCCTTGCTTTCTGAGCAATCCCACAGCTGTCATCTCTTTCAGCAGCACAGCTGTTCATAAAAGACCAAAGCAATATCAATAGACCCAGCGTATTTTATGCACCGTCCTTAATCAAAAATAGTTAAATGAATACCCCCTGTAATTTCTCAAGAATAATTAATCCTTCAGACAGAAAACAAAGGCCTGAGCAATACCAGATTCTAACACTATGGTTCCTGAGGACTCTTCCTGGCTACAAGCTAATCGTTTTGACCAATATGATAACTGTAATTGAAACTGATAATTCCGACCAGTCCTATATATTATCACATGCCTCACACAAGTTTAAATTTTTCCCAGGATTACAATCTCAGTTTGTGAAACACTGCTGAAAGGCAAATTATTTCAAAGTTATATGAGCTTTGGTAGGAGTTTTGAGATGGAAATGCAGAGATAACTTTTACTGCTGTTACCAGTACTCCAACTAAAATAAGATGAAAATATATAGTATCAGAGCAAGCAAAATTTATCATGGCTTAGCTCCATTTTGGTACATCCTGAATTTCACAACTGTTACATCTGAATTCTAGAGGTGAATTTGACAAACATCTGTTGACCGTTTTTTAGAAACAGGTTTAGACATCAAGTAGCTGAGTAACTGGTATTTAAAACRTGTTTGCTGGCCCCTAGATGGAAACAGATTTTTCTGGCTACGGTTTTTGTAGAATATTCTGTCTCATATTCTCTTCCCCCTTACAGACCCTAAAAATCTCCACTGTACAACTTACAGCTGGGAACTCACGCAATGCTCAATTCCATGGTTGATGACTTTGTCACAGAACAATCATCTTCCTGCAGATTTATGAATGCAAATCTGAGTTTTCAGTTACTTTTAAACATGGCCAAGTTCCTAGCTGGTATAAAATAACGGTGTTCTGCCCACATTAAGAAGCTAAGACACATTATATCTTCTGAGAGGCCGATCTACTATATGCAACAATGTTGGACTATTAACTTGTCATTTAAACCATCCACACTTCATTTTCCTATCTGTAATATGGGTATCCTATAGAACTTAACTTTTTCCTTTTTTCTTCTGCTTCATCTATTTCAATTGGAAAAACATTAGGAAAAAAATCATCTACATTTCGTACAAATGTGACAAACACAACAGCACCTTGATCTTAGTAGAGCTGATACCTACTACTGTGGTACAAACCAGAATGACAGCTTTACTTCACAGTAGACTTACAGTTACAGAACTCTTCATACTACGGCATTTATTATATGAACAGGTATGACCATTCAATATAATCACAAGAACTACTAAGTAGGAYGTAAGAAAAAAAATCTTCACAATGAGAGTGAAGGCCAAGTATTGGAAGAGGTTACCTAGAGAGACTGTGAAACCTCTGTCTTTAACAATTTTCAAAGCTCAACAAGGTCTTGAACAACCATGTTTTGAGCAGGAGTTTAAACTAGACGACTTCTACAGCTCCCTTCCAACTTAAACTTTTCCACGTTTCAACGAAGTAGACTTGGAAAACGGAGGAAAAGATCATTGCAGTAAGACGTAATGAACAGGGAAAGTGCTGTACTTGATTTAGCCGATATTGCAGAAAACATTACCCATCCTTTTCTTATATGAATTGTTCTTTTATAGACTATGTAAATGCATGTATTTTTGCAGGCTCTTTAACAATTTCCTCTAAGTAATTCTTCCCATTATATGTTTTATTATCTCAGAAGTTTAGCCTTTAACTGAATTCTAATAGGAAATTCAGCATGTCTTCACTGAACTCCTCTATTTTTTTCTAATTATTCGAATACAAAATTTCAAAAACAGCATTTATAATCCCAGAAGTTATTATTCCCTTTATTAAAGGCTTTCAGAAGCAAGAGCTGGTAATATCCACTGAATGTTTTCCACCACCCTTCCATACATGCTGTTCCCCAGCTGCTTATTCATAGCAGCTTTGTCTGACTATTTCAAAATGTCTCTGTTAACAGGACTTTTCCTGGTTCCCCAGTAGCATTTAATACATTTTTTTCCCCCAACTCAACCTACAGATTTTTTTATGACATACCTTCATTGGCCTCTTCAGTGCTTCCTGAATATCCACACGCTTCCGCATAATGGTCTGGTCTAGTTTGCGTTCAAAGGCCAACAGATCCATGTAGGCCTGGGACTCAGGAACCAGCTCTCGGATCTGAGAAGGAAGCAAGGAATATCCAAGCACTGGAAGCAAAGAATCAACCATATTCTGGAACAATATTACTGACACCCGCCCAGCCCTTAGACAGATGAACTAAGAAGAGGCTATCCCTAAGACTGTGGTTCCAAACTAGTGGGGCAGGTTTCAGGGACATGGTCTCAGTAACAACTGTATAACTGAAAAGCTGGAGCACAGAATTCAAGCTAATGAACTCTGGGAGATGCCAGTTGGATCCCCAACCCCTGGAGCACTGCTGACCTTTTCAAGGGAGGCTCAGCTATAAAGAGCCTGGGAACCACTTGTTTTGGCAATACGAAGTATTTTATATTTGCCTGGTTTAAACTAAAAAAGACTGTCTCTCTCTAGGCTAGGAATAAAGGCTGGGTGTTCTTTCTTCTCCTTTTTTTTTTTTTTTTAAGTGCTACCCAGCATAAGTCAAAACTACAATTTAGGAAGGCAATCTTTGTTAATACATCTTTTTTTTTTTTTTTTTTTAAGTGCTACCCAGCATAAGTCAAAACTACAATTTAGGAAGGCAATCTTTGTTAATACATCTTCTTGATTAAGGTGAAATCTACCTTCACAAGTAAGTTTCAACATGACCAACTATGAAGTGTCAACTTATGATTGGGCCAACCTTTACTAAAATATTATAAAATATTAGCTAATCTATCTTATCTCTATTAACAAAACCCTTTCTTATCTTCTCTATTTCAGAGAAGCTAGCAGAGAAGGTGATAGGAAGTAGGTTAGGAGGAAGAAAGAGACAGAAGTAAAGAGGAAGACCTAAAAATTTGAGCTGAGTGATGGCAAGCATACACTTCTGTAGAAAAGTCAGTTCTTACTTAGGAATAAATCACATAGGCAAACCATAAAAGGAAAAGATTTATAAATAATTATAAACAATATACTGGTATGCCTTAAGATATTCACTCTAGCTTTCATCTTTATGACTAAAATACTTAACTACTAGAATATGTCTGTTCTATAGCAATTAAAAGCTAGTTGGCATTCCTGTTTTGCTTTAGAATCAGAAGTCTACAGTTTGAATTCAGTATAAGACAGAAACACACATGTGAGACAGACTGGGCAAAGAGGAAGAGGCCAAGACAAGTCAGACTCCCTGGTATGTGTACAACTTTACCACTATGCATACATTTTGTACAAATCTCTCTTACTTCACAGAAGAAAGCTCCAGCCTTCTCAAGAATTAAGTCAGTCATGGRTCAAGATTAGTCAGTTTCTGCTGCAGAAAGAGCCACTAATGCTATTTGGTTCTTGATGCWGACTCATGGACACCTGACACCAGATCTTAAAACAGAGGAGGCTACTCACTAGGCTGCCCACTACCGGCATCTGTTCATCTAGCCTGTTGCTCTGTATATAAATTGGTGGAGCTCAAGGAGATGCYAGTAAAATCATCCTGTTTTGTGATTATATCTTGTCCAGCTACCTGCTCACTGTGTACTACGAAAACATAATCACAGAATCATAGAACCAGTAAGGTTGGAAGGGACCTCCGGAGATCATCTAGTCCAACCTCCCTGCTCAGCAGGGTCTACAGCATRTTAGACAAGCTTGCATCCAGGTGGGCCTTCAATATCTCCAGCGAAGGAGACTCCACAACCCCTCTGGGCAACCTGTTCCAGTGCTATAAGAACTGCTATAGTAGGTATTCCAACAATCCATCTATCCTAATACTGTATCTCTGACTTCATTTGGCATGGTGTTGCAGGACCTCAGTAGGCAGTGTGTGAAGAAATAGCTGCTTTCGTTCGTTTAAAACCTGCCATCACTTTATGTCTCCTACTTGTGGAGGTGGAGAAGCAGTAGGCAGTCATTCTCCATTTACCTTCTCCGTATAGCTCTATAGATATAAACATCTTACTGTTTTCTGTCATCTCTTTCTTATTTTTTTATTTTCCAGGCTGAGAAGGAAAAACCACTCACTTCTGTATTTAGAATGATGAAGAATATCAAACAAATACCTCTTTAAACCTTATTTATTTGTTTGTTCTGAAATGCTAGAATACCTGTACTATTTGYAGTAGAACTGACACTTTGGAGAAGCAGAAATCACAGAGCCAAAGAAATGCTTTGGTTTTGTCCCATAAAATGTGCTCTAAATCACTGTTTTTTAACTACTTTTCTTCACCAAAGTCTTAGTTGCAGCAGAATAATAAAAGAACATTAACATTTTAGAGTGAAGCATAACCAAGCATTGTCCTGGGAACCCCAAAGAGTTGCCAGACAGCTGCTGAATAAAGAGAGCTAGGAAATATTTCCACTGCATAGTGAGTACASGTCTTTGGACCAACAGATTACCACAGTGCCCCTATCCTGTCCCAAACAGAACAGAAGATTCCTCAGTTTCTTCAACAGAAGGAATCGATCAGGTTGTACTRCTATCATTTAAAAATTCTGGATCCAAAGCAAAGTTTTATTCATTTACCTCTGAATCGCACCACAGTCAGTTCATGAACTCCTAGGCACAAGAGGAAGCTGGGATCCAAATGGATCCAGGAACTATGACATTTCTAGTTAAGTACATAAAAACTGCAGTAATCTTCAATGAATGTTTCTGTTCTGAACTTACAATGAATTACATCTCCTATCACATGAGAATGATAGGGCATTTCCTAATCCAACTATAACCAAACTGGATGTTGAACTGCATTTAAGAAAGCATAATTACTTTGAAATTAGTTAATAAACACAAAACTGCATGTAAGTCTCTGAACTGCATATGACTGCTGGTTGGGAGAGTACTTGGGAGAAGYACTGCATATATTTGCCTGTGTTTGTATTTTTTTGTAGGTGTGTGTTATGGCCACAGTGAAGATGGGATACTGGATTAGACCAATAGTCCACTTAGCACTGTTTGGCTGCTCTTCTTTTGCTTTCTCCGCCTACTAGTGGAATAATTTTTTGATGGTAGGATAATGATTCAATCTCATACTGTTTCCTAGTCTCTCCTTAAGTATGAGAGACAATTAAAGGGGAGTCCCAGCAGTATCATGATGAAGGATCTTCTTTGTTCCTGGTACGTATTATCTCAAAAAGATAAAATGTCCCAGCCAGAATTCAGTTTTCATCATAGCTAACTGAACATCAGCTGTCTTGGTGTTTATGTGATAAGGATCTGGGCAGCTTAAATAATTCCTTCTTGTTGTGTGGTTTGTCCTAACTTAAAAGTTCATAGCTCCATGTAAGTYTCATCTATTCCTCTAAAAAAGTTCTGGGTGTAGGCATGCAGAGTATTTCAAGACCTGACTTCTTTTTTGTGGCCTTTAGCCATCACAAAGAATCTACAAAAACCACCTAGCAGAAGCATCTAAACACCTGAGGTTCTGAAGTATGTATTTTAAAACTTACTTCAATGCTTAACATGCAAAGGACTTAATGACAAGGACGTGTAATGACAAGAATTGCATTTTAAAAAATCTATTCTCTGTTTCAGTCATGGAATTATAGGGAAAACTAGAACAACTTGTTATTAACATTACTAAGATAGTGCTTCTGTAGGGACTGGGATTCTTTTATTTCTATTATGAAAGTTCAAATGTTTMAAAAATTAAAATAGTAACAAGAGCATGTTATTATTAAGCTATGCATTTTTATGTTTGACTTTTTTTTTAATCAGTGGTGACCAAAGTTTAAGAATGCATCTGTGAGACTGCATCTGGACTCTGGGTTGAACTTGGAGCTCCTCAGGACCAGAAAGACAGTGACATATTGGAGGAAGGCCAGCAGAGGACCACCAAGATGACTAGGGGCTGGAGCACATGATGTACCAGGAGAGGCTGTGAGAGCTGGGTTTGTTCAGCTGTGAGAAGAGAAGGTGAAGGGTGAGATCTTATTGCTGTGCGCAACTACCTAACAGGACAGTGAAGAGAAGATGGAGACAACCTCTTCTTGGAGATGCACAGTGATAAGATGATAGGTAAAGTAAACAAGGTGCAACAGGGGAAATTGAATCAATGCAACTAACACTGTTGCTGCTGCTGTTGTTGCTTTGGTTTTTAAGCTATGATGGTAATCAGACATTGGAATAGGTTCCCAAAGGATGTTGTGGGATGTCCATCCTTGGAGATACTCAAACTCCAAATGAACAATGCCCTGAGCAACCTGCTGTTGCTCATCAGGTGATGTAATTTGAACCTGCTTTGAGCAGGGGTTGGTCCACATGACCTCCAGAGTTTCCCTTCAATCTATATTTTTCTCTTATTCCATACATGTAACACAGAATAAATTACACAATTAATTTTTATTTAGTACTATGCAACTGTGAATGGATTTAATAAGTACAATATGTATTACAAGTAAAATGTACAAGAAATGTATATAAATTATGTAACATAGGAAAAGAATACTTATATTTTTGYGGGAGGAGCTCTGAAGGAATCCACAGAAATGATAGTTTATCTAATTTCCTGTAGGTAAATTTGAGCTTACCTCTGAACCAAAACTGTGGAGGCCATTAACACTGACAGGAAGTAAGCAATGAGAATAGAGCAGCCATACAATGCAATAGGGTCGTCATCACAAAGTTCAGCTATTCAAGCAAATTGTCTTTTAACAGAGCTAGATGTAGTTATATATCTGTAAGACACCACTATTTGCAGAGAAGACTTATGAAGTCAGTCTGATCATTTCTTCTTGGATCAGCAGATTTGTCAGGAAGAGCTTTAGGCTGGAAACCTGAGGAAGATTTCTATCAGAAACATAAAGTTTTTGAACAGCCTTCCAGCAGTTTCTTGTCCGTAGTACTTCTAAGTATGTTAAGCTGGTAAATTATAAAAAAGTTTGCATGATATAATTCATTGTAGTAACAGCACTCTGGATTCCATGAGCAAGAGATCTTTCCAGTCCCAAGTATTAACTAGAAAGAAATAATTTAGGATACCAGAATAGAGAACAATCTAYTGAAAGCAAAAGTAGCGACAAGACTGAGAAGTCTTGGTGAATAAAAGAAAAAAATACACAAAGTTCATGAGTATAACAAGAAGCGCTGTTACACTTCTCATTGAATAAAGTGGGAAGTAATTGCAAATAAAAGCTTGGTGGCCTTAAGACCTTGCYGAAATCAACATAGAAATAATATGGACATTCCCAGAATGAACATYTTTAAGGCTTTAGACATACTGTGGAGGATATAGAAAAGAGCTAACATAATTATTCAAAGATGACAGAAAATGTCTTTCAATGACACTATCTGGAACTGAGTAAGGCATTTGACCAAGCACTGTGCATGAAATTGTGGCTGAGAACAGGGAGTTTAGCATGAGAATTGTACAATAGGTAAGAAACTGACTAAAGAGGCCAAGATGAGCTGCAAGGAAGCATCAACCTACAACTGGTATAGGAGTTCAGCAAGGACTGATCTTAGAGGCCAGTCTTATCACATATTTTCAAAACTATCTCAGTATCTACTCTCCAAACCAAAAAGATTGCTCCCTCGGATGAGCTAATGAAGTATGCTGATAATAAACTTGGGTTATCAATTTAGAAAAAGAATTCCAATTTAACATAAATGGGAAATTTAATAGAGTGAAGAAATTTAATCGGGCAAACTGTGATACCATGTACTTTGAAAAAAGTATCTAAATTTCTGTGACAAATTGAGAAATTAAACCTGAAAAGGGAAACTTCAAGCATTTCTGTTAAGGGACACAGATCTTCCCAGTCACCAGGGCTATGGTAGACCTTCCCTTCCCCCTGGACACACATTCTCATTCTCTCTGCCCTTCCCCACCTCTCCCACCCTCTCTGTCCCCCTTCTCTCACCCCTCCTCTCTCTCTCTCTTCTCCCCTCCCTTCTCTCCCCTCTCTCTGCTCCCTCCTCTCTGTTTCCCTTCCCCCCTTCCTCCTCTCTCTCTTCCACCTCACTCTCCCTCTTACTCTTCCTCCTCTCTTTCTCCCTTTCCTCCTCTCTCTCTCTACCCCCTACATTTCCAAATATTCTTCTCTTCAGACTAAGATTCATGTTCCCAGAGTATAATATTCCAGTTATCCTGAGGGTCCCTACTTCACTGTAAAAATACAGCAGTGCGATAAAAACCTTTCCTGAAATTTATGACTTTCATTGGCTTCCTTTCATACTCAGTAATTAAAGACAATGATTTTCTTGGGGCTTCCAAGGTGTGGAAAGTAAGTGCAAAGTTGCATGTTAGTGTGTTTTATCTGTAGATGCAGATTGTGCCATGCACCTTCTACCTCTAAACTATTGTTTGGCAAGCCAACCAGCATACAGGAGTCATACAGCACTTCCAATGAGACATTTCAACTCTGAAAAGAGCTAGAAGACTTCTTCAATCTCAGAAATAGAAATAGTTTTAAGTTGAAGATGTGCTGTTCCAAGAACAAATGGATTTAAGCTGAATGTTGATCAATTTAGATTTTAAATCTGAAAAATTTCTAATGATCAAAGCAGTGAGATTCTGTCATCAGAGCAGTAAGAATAACAGGAAGGAGGGGTATATCCTATTTTCTTTCAAGACAGATCATGATCAGGCAAAGCAGAAGTGAAATTGTCCAGTAATGATACTCATCCTTCCAAAATACTGGTTGAGTAACCTCAAAACCTCTGAAAACAAGAAATTAAGATCTATAGTACATCTTTGTCCTGCCATAGTTCAGATCTGGCACTAGCTACTGAGAACAGCTAATTATTCATTACTCAAACAAACAAACAAAAAATCATGGATTATCTATCTCTTGAAACCCTCAATTCAAAATTGATTATTTTAGTTTGGTTAATAGGTGTATGAGGTAACAGGGCTATGAAAGTAGTAAGGTTGAGAGGGAGAATCTTTTGCTTGGCTGACAGCATGGCTGGAGAAAAACAATTCTGGAAGATAAGGCCTTCCTTCAGGTTTGAAGCTACAGTTTCACAACTGAAAGTAGCACTTTCTGCCCAAAACATTGATCAAGATCAGCTGCAGGCCCACAGTCATGTTTCTGTCACAATACCTAGATTACCTGGTGCACAATGTATGTTGATCTTAACCCACTTGTCATGTCTGTGAGGACAAAGTCAACCTAGTAAAACTTTTTAACATATTTGAACTGTCACAGGGAGTCGATGCTAGATCTAGTACATGTCCACAGTATTTCTGCTCCTGTATTAGAAGCTGAAAGTGACACTTATCATTAGACAACGGCTTGAAATAGAAGCATCAGTCTTTAAAACAAGTACATACTGGAAACAACTGATCTGAGTGTATGATAATTTAGTTAATCTATTACATGATTTGAGAAAAGGATGGTCACTATCTGTGCAGTAATGTCACTAAGGAAAGAGATGACTGGTTGCTAGTTCCAGCAAAACAGAGACAAAGAAAGGGCCRTAACTGTCACCTGAGGAACGCTGAGATGGTAGCAGAAGGTGGAACCAGGACTACCATAATGCCTGTACCCCAGCTTGAAGCTGTCTGGACTATGCTATACAGGCGATGAGCCAACTCCTCCCAGTCTTAACAAGTATAAGAAAGTATGAGAAAGGCTAGTCTAAGAATGTGTTGCTGCTTGTGCTCTGCCAACTGCATCTGCTTCAAGCATATCTGAATCACTGCTTTCCAAGACAGTCTCCTTATTGGGGGCAGGTTTAGCTCACTTGGTTCGAGTGTGGTGCTGCTAACGCCAAGGTTGTGGGTTCAGTCCCTGTATGGGCTCTGCTGAGGGTTGGACTAGATGACCTCCAGAGGTACTTTCCAACCTTACGATTCTATGATACTGCCTGAATTCTCAGTTTAGGGAGGTACTGCACTTAATTGTAGAAAAACAAATTTTGCTACCTTATGATCATATTATTGGGCAATGCAGATTATACTTTGTAGCAGTCCTCCTTGTCTTTACTGTTCCATTAATCTTATCTCATCCATAAGGATTATCACCAAATATTATGTACTATGTGCTACACTGTGAAAAAAAGAAAAACCTACACAGCACTGGGCCAGTGATCTTTCTGATCCCACTAGAAATAACCCACTCACTGATATGTCTCCAAACTGACAGCAAGACAATTTTTAAATTAATGTATCTAGACTAACCAAATTCTTTCACCTACACCAAAGAAACAACCCTACCCTAGTCTCCCATGCTGAAGAGAAAGATGCATATTATGTCAAAACTATCTAATGTGTCCATTCCAACTTCATCCATGCTGTGTTTGGAGGAGTATTAAAAAGTATCATGTAAATTCCAAAACTATTCTTTTAAAAATCAAAAGACCTAGCTATATTACCTCTGGGAAAAAAAAAAAAAAAAAAAAAAGTTTCATCCCTTCCTAAAGCACATCAGAAACAACAGATAAAGGAAAACAGTATCTTAGGCTTTCAAGTGGCCTTTAGAAATAAAATCCTTCATGAGAACTTTTTAATGAATTCAAAGAGACATACAGATAAAAAGCAAATACTGGCTAGGGGTTGCCCAAGAAAGCAGGAAAAAACAGTAAGCTAGAGATTCAGTTTTCATCATKGCCAAATGATATATCTGGAATGTTATCACTTTCATTAACTCAGACCTGGTATTTTTTAAAAGGATTCAGGAAAGCATGAAAGAGAGGCATAAATACATTAAAAGCTGTAAAATTATTTAGTTAATCAAACTGTAAGAAGACTGTAAAACACTTCAGAAAAGACTAATAAAGTTTGCTGACAGAGTAGCATGGTAGCAGACGACTCGCAATGCTAAGCAAACACGAGATGCACAAGGAAGCAAGCAATGATCTATACTACCGGGTTCCAGTAAGAACATGGCTTCTGATGCAAGTGACCAAAACTGTTAATGAAGTAACTTGCATGATAGGCAGCAACAAGAAAACAAGTAAGATGTAAGATACAAAGAAGAGGAAGGGTCCTGRGGCTTATATAATTTCATCTTGAGATACTAAATCATAATAACTAGAACCTGCAAGTGACACAGAATAAGAAAACAGGAAATAAAGACGACAATAGGGCAATACAGATCTATATCATGGTAAACAAGGAATGAGAAAACAACATGAATTATTGAAGATACTTGTACAAGCAGAAAAGCTAGAATGGAAGACATATTTACAGCATGGGGATTCTCACTGCTTCCCAGAGAAGACTTAGAAAGTGGTGGGAAGAGTTAGAGGAGGAAATAATAGCCTATAATATATAGGCTAAATAATAGCCCACACTATAAAACACAAGGCTCCAGGAAGCCAGTTCATTTAGCTTTGCTGATGAGTATATACATATCCGCATGAAAAGGAAAAAAAAAGAAAAAAAAAGAAAAGTTTATCTATCGAAGTGACAACACAATGCAACAGAAACAGAACTTGAACTTGTTAAGCTCAGATTAGAAATAAGGTGCAAATATTTAACAGTGAGAGTAGCCAACTACTGAAAAAAACTCCCATCTGCTGCAGGGAACTTTTCATCACTACTGATTTTAAATACCTATGCTCTTAATTACAAGTAAATTCTCAGGCCTGTCTTGTAAAAGAAGTTCAACTAAACTCAAAACAAATTAGCTGTAAATTGTCAAGGAACAGTCAGACTTCAGATTACTTGTCTAGTTGAGTAATACAAAAAATTAAATCCTATTTTTTTCTTCTCCCAGAAAATCAAATATATTCTTTCTCTTTTCAAAATGCTCCATAAGAAGGCTTTCCTCTCTCTAATAAAATCAAATGGACCTCTCAATACAATTATTAGCAGTTAATGTACAACTATGCAGACAATCAGAAAACTGTGACARAACATTAATAGGAATGACAGACAAATACCTGAGCCCAAGGTGGAGTTAGAGGTGTTCCTGAGTTGCACTTCCCATTGCCATTGACATGCCTGAGATCAGAGGTTTTAGCAGAAACACCTGTGGGAATTCCGCTTTCTACAGAGAAGAGAGGCATCTCCTACAGTCTTAATATTATACAAATAGACTGCTATCAGGTCTCCAGTATTGCAAACAGGTTATCTCTTGATTCTTCCCTTTTGGAAAAAAAGTGTAGTGAATACTTCTACAATTTCTGTCATCAGAGATCATAAATTCTGGGAAATGCATTTTTGGCATGGACCATTTTCTAAGGAGAGGTTGGGTTTTTTTTAGCAACCCTTGGTGAAATGTGGACCGTAGTAAACCTAAGAAATATACCCCTCTCAGTCTCACTGACTTGCAGCATGGGATGTATGTATAGTATCTTCCCTGGTGACCAGGTATATCCCACTCTGCTATGATCTTTTAACATTGTRTAATATCAAATTCTGAAAGAATTTGGGTCTTTTCGAGTAGAAGGACATTTGAGATCTGATAGGAAYATTGTTTGGCTGCAAACACATATAAATACAATTCAACCTTCCTCGACCTCCACAAGCCGTTGATGCTGAGGCAGTCCTTCTGTACTAATCAACTCATATCAGAAGCATCTACCACAGTTGCTTCCAACAGCAGACAAATGCTGAAATCACCTACGTTTTGAGAACAGTCAATTTTGAAACTGCTAAAGCAAAATTACCAAGTTGAACTTCCTGGGTTATGCTTATGCACAGTCCTCAAACACACAGAGGTGTCACTGAGCAACTTGCAAAACAAGTGATTTGGGTAGATAACTGTATAAACTTTAGCAGTCACAGAATAATCTGGGTCAGAAGGGACCTCTGGAGGTCACAGAATCGTTTGGGTTGGAAGAGTCCTCTGGAGAACATCTGATCCAACACCCCTGTTCAAGCAGGGTCAGCTACAGCAGGTTGCCCAGGACTGTGTCCAGTCGCATTTTAAGTAGCTCCAGAACCTCTCTGGGTAACTTGTTCCAGTGTTCAAACAGTGAAGAATTGTTTTCTTATGTTTAAATGAGATTTCACGTGTTTCAGTTTGTGCCCATTGCCTCTTGTCCTATCACTGGACACCACGGAGAAGAATCTGGCCCCAACTTTTCTACACCTTTGCATCAGGTATTTATACACATTGATAAAATCTCTCCAGTGCCTGAACACTCCCAGCTCTCTCAGCCTCTGTTCCTATGATAGATGCTCTAGTCCCTTAATCATCTTTGTGGCCTTTCCCTGGACTTGCTCCAGTAGATCYGTATCTTTCTTTTCCTGGGGAGCCCAGAACTGGACACAGTACTCCAGGTGTGGTCTCACCTGGGCTGAGCAGAAGGAAAGGATCACTTCCTTGGTCTTGCAGCCCAGAATACCATTGGCTTTTGCCATTAGGATGCAATGCTGGCCCATGTTTAATTTACTCTCCACCAGGACCCCCAAAACCTTCTCTGCAAAGCTGCCTTCCAGCTAGTTGGCCTTCAGCCTCTACTTGTGCATTGGGGCTCTTTCTCTCTTTCTCCCCAGGTGCAGGACTTTGCATTTCCCTTTGTTGAACTTCATGAGGTTCCTCTCTGCTCATATCTCCAGCCTGTTGAGGTACTTCTGAATGGTAGCACAACCATCTGATATATTAGCCATTCCTTCCAGTTTCGTGTCATCTGTGAACTTGCTCAGGATGCATTTGGTCCCATAATTCAGATCATTAATGAAGATCAGGTCATGCAGACCAACTCCTGCAGGTTCAGATTACATCACCTGATGAGCAATGCCAGGTTGTTCAGGGTATTGTTCAGTTGGAGTTTGAGTATCTCCAAGGATGCACATCCCACAGCATCCTTAGGGGACCTATTCCAACGTCTGACTACCATCATGGCTTAAAAACCAAAGCAACAACAACAACGTTACTTGCATTGATTCAATTTCCCCTGTGGCAGCTTGCTTCCATTTCCCATCATCCTAACATTGCGCACCTCCAGGAATCACAGAATCAGTAAGGTAGCAAGGGGCCTCTGGAGGTCACTTAGCCCAACCTCCCAAAGATTTCCTGGTGCTGCTTCCACTGGGGCTTGAACCCAGGACCTTCAGCATGTAAAGCAGATGTGATAGCCACTATACTATCCAGATCCCCCAAGCTCCATCTTCTCTTTGCTGTCCCATTAGGCAGCTGCACACAACAATAAGATCTCACCCTTCACCTTCTCTTCTCACAGCTGAACAAACCCAACTCTCACAGCCTCTCCTGGTATATCGTGTGCTCCAGCCCCCAGTCATCTTGGTGGTCCTCCCWCCAATGTGTCACTGTCTTTCTGGTCCTGGGGAGTCCCAAGTTAACCCAGAAGTCCAGATGCAATCTCACAGGTGTGGCTTAGCAGGGAATAGCCACTTTCCTCAACTTGATGGCAACAYTCCCTCTAACACAGCCCATTCTGCAGTTGGCCTTCTTCACAGCTGGGGTATACCACAGGCGCATTCTCTGCTTGTTGTCCTTGAGGACCCCAAGGTCCTTTCCTGCAAAGCTGCCTTCTAGTCAGTTGATGCCCACCAGCACTGGTGCACAGGGTTATTCCATCCCAGGAGCCAAACTTTGCATTTGCCTTTGTGACGTTGAACTGCCRGCCCATTTCTCCAACCTGTCCAGGTTCCTCGGAGTATCTTTGCTTCCCCTCGACTCTGACCCTGGGCTCAGGAGYGTAGGAGGCCTGAGGACAGGCCTTGCCAGGAAAAAACAGAGGCAAAGGCAGTGCTGAGTACCTTGGCCTTTTCCATGCCTTTTGCCACTGAATCCCCTACCCTGCTGAGTGGCAGGCCCAAGTTTTCCTTAGTCTTCCTTCTGCTGCTGATTCACTTGTAGAAGTCCTTCTTGTTGCCCAGCACATCCCTTGCTAGGTTCAACTCCAGCTCTGACTGAGCTTTGGCTTTCCTAGGTCCGGAATTTTCCTAGAGTTTGATCCATTTTGTGCAGGAAAGAACAACTGGAGCTGCATTCTTTGATTTCTACTTAAGCAGGACATATAAAGCAGTCTCAGTTTTTGTTTTTTGGATTTTTTTTAATATTATCAGACACTAATACTTGCTAGTGATCTGGCAGCTTCCTTAGAATTAGGCTGGCCTATAACTGCCATCTTCAGAAGAAGTAACAAAAGCCAGTACCTCTTGCTCTCCCAATTCAAACAAGCTCTATTAGATTATGAGCCAATTTTGCCAACATAGCAGTCAAGCAGCAAAGAGCATAGCAGGCAAGGCTGCTATGGATTATCACATCCCCAATCTCTTCTTTCTTGTTAGTGAACAGCAGAACCAGCTGTGCCTCACCTTTGATTGGCTCAGAAGGAGAACAAGCTGAAGGACAGCCATGCAGTAACCAAATAATAACAGAACAGGTATTCATGTATGAGAGCAATGCAGAGGAATCTGGCCAATGTACTGCAGCAGGAGTTGGTTGACTATGTTTATATAGGAGAATGAAGAAGAGAGGATGAAAAGGAGAGGAGAGCTGTGCAAAAACTCATCAGTACAGTTGGGCAAGAAGTTTTGCGGGGCAGGTCACAGTAATGGTGTCTGGAAATAAACTTAATGACTCAGAACTCAGAGAAAGGAGCCTGATATCTGGTCATGTTTCTTTAAGCAGTTTGTGACATGAGGTCATAATGGAGGCACAACTGCTAGACTTGAGCTGCAAAGGCCATGTCAGTTCAAGACATCTGGGTCTCCAGCTATGAATGAAGATGCCAATGAACTTTTCAGAGATTGAATGAGTGTTTCACTGACCAGTAAAGAGGCAAAGAAAGGGAAATAGACTGGTGGATTAGAAGGGAATGACACAAAGGTAGGGAAAACAGAGTGGGGTGCAGCATGTGGCACAGAACTGGAATCAATAAACTCCAAAAAACTCTAAGCCTTGTAATGTTACAGTATGGAAGACTGTGCTTAACTGAGTCTCTTTCTTTTTAATGAAATTGCATTTTAGACAAAAGATATGCAGTAGATCCAATCTACTTGCATTTAAGTATAGCACTTGCCATAGTCATAAAGGGAACCACTAAAGACTGAGAAATGGGGATTAGAAAAATAACACTGCTGTAAACTGGATAAAGAGGGACAACAACAGATTGCACATAAAAAGAAGTACTAAGCAGGACTGTGGACTGGTCTTGAAACTGATACTATTTTCATTAATGGCTCGAGCGCGAAAAGGGGAAGTATGCTAACAAAACTCAATAATGACATATTTGTGTGGCATTGGCAATACAAGTACAGAAAATGTGAGGAAGCTGAGAACTGTACAGTAGAACTGGGATAAAATTTAACATTACAAAGTACAAGGTCACCTGCCTCAGTGTCTATACCAACAGTTTTGCTATAGTATGGAAATTCACCAGTTGCAACAACAGAAAGCAGAAATACCTAAGAATTTTAGTCAACCACAGAAAGACTATATGCCATATCAATGTGGTAAGGCCATTAATAAAAAAAATCACAATGTGCATCACTCAAGCTATTTCCAGTAGAGATAAAAATGCAGTAACGCTATTCAAGCACTGTAGAGGCTTGTGATTTGGAATACTATGCATAGTTCTGGTCTCCAGAAAGGAAAATTCAAAGAGATTCAAAAGAGATGAATTTAAATTGAGATAGATATAATGAAATACTGTGGAGGATTAGAAGTGTGGGGAGCCATTCTTACCCAGGAAACTAAAAGCATTTGACTGGGTGGGGGGGAAAGCTGCTAGAGCTAGAATATCTCAGAATTAAAGACCCTAACTAGTTTTGAGGCAGTAATTGTKTGATGCACCCTTTGTGATAGAGGGAATTGGACTGGATGCACCAGGATGTTCATATTCTGATGTTCCTACATGTAATAGCTAGGCTGAACTGTTCTTGTACAACTAAATCTGGGCAAAATTACACTCTGCTCAAATAACTAAACTATAGCAGCTGAGTGACCCTATACAAGCAGCACCAAAGCACAGACTGTGATACTTTCTATCACAGAAACTACACTGGGAGCCCACTTCCTTTTCCRTTATTACATAAGAGGGTTTTCAAGAGTAAAATTTAGTTAAATATCCTCCTCATACCCCTTCACAGTTTGCAGAAAACATATGCAAGAGTCTGCAAAAAGCCTGTGATGCTGATTGGCTGGAAAGTGCTCTAGAAGTTGCTCTGGAAAGCTCAAGGTTTTGCTCTGGTTTGGAAGCATTCCACAGCCACAGGTGCAAATCTTCCACTTGGCAGGACACTGATGGACTGATGTACAAAGCATTTTCCCACTGTATGAATGGTGACAGCAAGGAGGTTCTAATATATTGATTGCAGCYTAATGGCATACCTTAATCCAGAAAGTCCTATCATTAATTCCACCACTTCAATTGCACTGAGAAACTCCACTGTAGACAGGACACCAGCAGTTTGTGGTGCCTTATCATTGTACCAGCTAAAATTACACAGCTGACAGCAATAAAGACACTGAAAAGCAAGAAGACTTGGTGACAGCATGGCTCTGAAAGGTGCTAGCATCTGTATAGCACTTTGATGCAGCTGTGTAARGTGCTAACTATTAAAGAACTACTGTGGATTTGATAAACGAGGTATAAGTCTTCTGTTGCCAGAGAAGTTTGGTTATACCTGTATCATCYGAGACTTTTTATTTTATGAAAGCACTGGACAAAAAAAAGCCTTCAGATTAACACATATTTAAAGCTATAGTCTCATCAAACAGAATGTACAGYCATCTCTGAAGAGAATGAGAGACTCATAAATCTGTGCAAGACAGAACTGAAAGCAAAACAAATGTAACTTTCATTCTAAGTAAGTACAGCCTCCAAGCAGAGCAGGAATGACACTTTAACACAAACACTATGAAGGCTGCAAGTAGTTCAAAGGAGCTGGATCTAATGATAGCTTAGTCCTTGCAAGGCAGCAGCATGAGGAAACTAATGGCTAACCTGTGAGGGGCTGTGCTTTCAGAGGGTGGCAGAAGTTGCAAAAAGAGAAGTGATAACGTGATGTTAAGAGTACCAAAGTGGACTCACTTCTTCAGTTGGTTGGCACTAGGTACCTATAGAGGGTCACAGGAGAGAATTGGAGAACTGGAATCCTGGAGGTTGCCAGGAAGTGGAAAGGTATCCCTCAAAAGGAAGTGGAGCTCTATATGCCTGTCAAAGAAATCCTGAGTCCAGAAAAAGCACCAAAAGAAACTGCCAAAGAAACTGGATCTGGGGTGTGATATGGGAATAYGTTATGAAGATTAAGGAAGCTTGAATTTTGGAACCAAGTACATTATGGGAGAACTGTAATTAAGAGGGCATAGGAAAGGAAAAGCCTGGGGAGAATGAAAGAGAAGGAGAGCAGAGAGAAATTCCAATGTTTGCAAAAGAAGTGGAAGCATTGAGAAGGAAGCTGTTCAGATCAAGCAYAGAGAGACACTAAAAACTAGACATATCCCCAGGGGACAGAARTATTAATAACTCTCTGGACAATTCAGGCCCCTTGCACTCTGTTGTACACTTACACTAATTCACTTTGGTCCCACTAGGACACAACTGCAAAAAATAGAATCTGGCAGCCCTACTGGGCCAGAGAGACCTAAGAAGGAATCCATCTCCTATCGGCACGGTTGAACTCTGAACCAGCTTTTGACCAGCCTCAAATATTGCTCTAAAACATCTTTAAAACCCAGAGGGTCCCAGCATCAAGTCATTTACTTTGCAGCCCAGCACCACTGTCCATCCAGCAAGTGGCAGTGCTGGCACAGCTAACCCAATACACAAGGATGACACAGGCCAGGCTGYACTCCACACTCCCAGCCCCCAACCCCAGCCCCAGCCTTGCTCTCTAGACTTTCACCCACTGCTTACTTACTTTTTAATTAGATTTTTAAACAAAAAGTGAAAGTATTTGCTAAAATCCCCCTAATTACACTAAGATGCTGAACTGATTGTGAAGGGAATAGGAAATGAAAGCGACTCACCCTCTGAGGGAGAATTTTGTCAGCCATCTTCCTCCTCTTGGCACTGTACATTTTTTAAAGAAAAAAACACGTTACCATGGTGACAGATCTAGGAGTAACGAGGCCACCTGCTAAATTATCCTGACATCTCCACATGCTGGTGCACAGCTGTGCATGCATCAGCAAAAGGGTCTCACCCATGCCCAGGACCTAGGACCCTATCTCTCAGCAGTCTGGGGAGATGGTTAGCTAAGAACAAATCAGGGCTGTCTGTTATGCATCTTGGAAAGAAGTGTGCAAGTTCTTTGATCACAGGATCTTCTTTGGTGCAGGGCGGCAATGTATGCAAGTACATGTGTACATGCCATCTATGGATACAGAAAGAGCATGTAGGAGGACAGAGTGCATATCTGAAAGTGTGCATAGACATACCTACGCATACGCACACTTAAGAGGTGATTAAGAGTGAATGCCTGCGGACTGAATGTGAACTTCTTCAAACAGATCAGAGTATGCATTCATTCATACCCAAAACTGAGTGCCAGTGTTTATGTATGTATGCAGACACATATGTATGTACACTTCTCTATGTACATACATTTGTTTCATTGAAACGTATTTGCCTATGTGATTTTACAAAGGTAAATGAGTTATACTTTTATATACATTCATCTTTATGAACGCATATGTGGGAAGACATCTCTGTGCCTGCAGTGCATATGCATAGCATATCCATACCCATACAAAAGCGCACACACACACACACACATATATATGTATATGCATTCTTTTAGAAACATGACTGTGTTCATATACATACACACAAATGTATATGTGCTTAAGAAATGGTACTGTCAGGAACATCTCCAAATATATTCCCTTTTGAATTCTTCAGATTCTAAAAAATCATTTGTGCCCATCAAACTGTCATCTAGCTTTCTCTAACAGGGCCAAGAGGGAATTCAGGCCTAACTTTTTACCTCTATATTTTGTGAGGCCTATCTTATACGCAGGAGATGAATCACTGAATCTGTGACAGACAAATGGGAGAAAGAAATGCCTGCTGCCACTCTGTCAGGGCAGAAAGATACCTTACTATTTCTATAGAGGAAGTCTCTTATCAGCCATGTCCACGTAAAAGCTGATATGACAAAAATCAGGGTGGCATACTCCTTTCCTACACTTGCTTGTGATAAACCCAGCCTGAAATACCAGATTCTTTCCCCTCCCGACAAAAGCCAAGCCTGAGGCACTCTCTGCGGCTGGAGGTACAAACTGCATCTAGAACTCCTTCCTTAGGGCCAGAAAATTAATCCCCACAATCATACCCAACTTCTTAGGTGAACAATGTCCCTTTTTAAAAGTGCAGKAATAATGGGACTTGAGAATTTCGCAGTGTGAACCTCCGAGCAAAATCAAATCTACACTGAAATACCTCACAGAATCCACAGAAAAATGCAGGAAGCAATGTCTGAGCAAGCAGCATTTTCCCCAAGGGAAATGGAATATGCACCTGCAGCACCCCTAAAGGCTTGCAGTTAAAACAAAAGAAAACAAAACAAAAAACAGCAAATTTCATTTCAACCAGTTCTCCAAGAGTCTGTTACAGAAAGGGGATTTAATCTGCTTTTTGTTTCTACCAAATCTGCCAAAAAAGCAGATTACACCTTCTTGGCCCCTTTTGTGCCATAAAACACATCTGGCTTGATTAAAGCCAGAACTGGACCCGAGGTGCTGGAAAGGTTTGCCTGAAAAACTAGACAAGGTTCAATGGGAGACAGCTAGGAGGCAGAAATGAACAAGGGGAAAGCATTCAACACATTACTGGGAGGGAAGGCATGGCAGAAGGAACAGAGAAACTTGTCTGAGTATCTAGGAAGCACTGGTATAAGCTGGACTCACTACAATAGAGATTACTGTTGGGTTCCTAAGTAGATGTGGCGAAGTTAAGGTRGCTGGGGAAAAAAATGCTTCCTTCTGTGATTTATGCCATTAAATTTTAGGAAACAAATTATTCTCATTTGATGATCCCTGGAAACTGGTAAGTGCCTAAAGATTACATTAAATATCCAACAGTAGCAGTCCATCAGATTTATCTACTCAGTATATCTGAAGGCTAGGCATTATTTTGTGCAGTTTCCTGAAAGATCTCCTGGGAGGTACTGTGGAATGCACATTTTAGTTAGTGCTGGGCAAGGCCTCCATGACGCACATACATCTCTTGTACTCACATGCTGCACCCACACACATTCCTTCTGTATTCAATCTTATTATATTAATACTCTTGGGACTGGTGTCCTTTCCAGATGCATCCCAGATATAAACATTCCCAAGTCTGGCTTGCTGTTCCAAGGCATACAACCTGGACAGAGCATGGTTCCTGAAGCACTGAGTTTAGAGAGTCATGCTTTACTTACAACTAGATGTGATGACACCACCAAAGCACTGTCTAAACACAGTCTATACATATCTACAATGATTTTGCAAAAGGCAGATCATTTAGATGACTGAATCCTATGTAGCTGTCAGGAACTGGCTCACACTTAGGAATTCAATCTGTTGAGGTCTCATAATTTGCAGACAGAAAGTAAAGAACTGTTACTAAAGAAATAATGCATTCAGCAGTGTACAAAGTGAGCATATTTTCTTAAAAAAACTTCCCTTAAAAAAATCTTTTAATTCTATGAAATTATTTCCTATTATTCCTATTATTTTCTCCAGTGACTTTATACATAGGAATGCTTGTGAAAACTGAAAGTTTTACGACCATGCTGCTGACATAATCCCATTCTGACCATAGAATAAGTATTCACATGACCAACTAAAAATCTTTCCATTTGTGTCTTCTTTACAAACCATTTTGTTAGTCAGTTAGAAAACAGAGAAATTATAAAGAATAGATAAATAGTATAGCGTTTGTACTATATTTGAAGAGAACTGCTCATTAACAAGTACTTTATAGGCTAAATATAATGGCCAGATTTATAGCCTGATACACATGCAAGGGGAAAAGATTGTAACTGCAGAACCAAACATTAGTAAAGGTCAGTTTGTTCAAAGACCATTTGCAAACAGAGTAAAGAGTAAAATTTACCAGTGTTTTTTCCTCCTTCAAGAAACTGACAATCTATAAATCTTCTGTCTGTCTCACTCAAACTAAAAGGTCTTACCTACTGATAAAGAGACCAGTTTTTCTTCCTCAAATTGTTCTCCCATGTTTCCTTTCTGGAACACTCACCTCCTGGTTCGGTTCTGAGTGGCTTGTTGTTGCTGCTGCACTTGCTGCTGCACCTGCTGTTGCTGGACTTGCTGTGGTGCAGTGCGCTTTCTTGTTGTTTCCATCACAGTCTGGGGCATCCCAGGTCGCACTGAGGGGCTTCCGACATATGGGGGGCCTGGGGGACCCATGGGAGCCCCCTGATGGGGCATTCGAGCTCCTGATGGCATCCCAGGACGCTAGGGAAGAAGCAATACAGAAAGAAGAGCCACTTTGGTCACTGTTTCCTCAGCAGAAAAGATATTTGTATATAATCAGACACCAGGTCAGGCAAGTTCACAATTTTGGTCATTCTGATAAGCACTAACTAGCAACACTGAGCAGAAGAGGTCTGGCTYGGTATTCCCTACCCATCAGAAAGAAGAACTCAGTGATAGACCAGGCAGGAAAATGGATGAAAAATATGAGGCTTGGGAAAACACTCAGTGGTCAATAACTTATCCAGGCCAACTTACACCAGAAAGCTCTACTTTAAGACCAAACAAAAAGTTCATGGTGGCTACATGCAGTCCAAGATGGTGTGGTCTACGTGCTAATCAAACCTGCAAGCAAGACCACATCTCCACTGCTCCAGATTTTGCACTGACTAGCAGGCTGCCGGGTTGCTTTGATCAGTAGGCACATTGCAACAAGCAAAGGTGAATCATGAAAGACTATGGCAAAGCATCTTCTACTGACAGATCTCTCTTTCACTTACACTGCAGAGTGACAAGAATCCTTTAAGAAAAGCTCATCTCTGATCAAGCCTAAAAAAAAAAAAAAAAAAAAAAAAAAAAAAAAAAAAAAAAAAAAGATGTTTTTTCAGTGCTCCCTTTAGGCATTCTAAAGTTCTGATATTTGTGTTGACTTCGCTGTGCTCTGGAACAGACATTTTGGGTCAGACCACAAGCTTAATGCTCTATAACACAGACAGTAAACTCAACTCTAAGCCCTAAAAGTTTACAGCTGTCAAGGAAAACACAAGTAAAATAACTCTTATCTATAAAATGTAGCTGAAAACAGAGAGAAGACATTAGCTCCATTCTAATAATTATCAAAATGTTTATTAGATATGCCTATATACTTATGAAAATACACACACATGTACAGACACAGTATTTTCATTTGAACCAATACGTAAGTAAGAATGATCATACATGAAAGTTGCTGTTTGAGAGAGTAACTGGAGTGGATCAAGCTCTGCCTAAGGGTGAATGAAGAGCAAGTAGAGAGCTTATGGGTAAGGATTCAAGGGGAGGCTAACATGGGTGACACTTTTGTGGGTGTCTACTACAGGACACCTGATCAGGAAGAGGAAGTCCATGAGGCCTTCTACAGACAGCTGGAAATACCGTCATGATCACAGGCCCTGGTTCTCATGGGGGACTTCAACCACCCTGGTATCTGCTGGAAAGACAACACAGCTAGGCACAAAGTGTCCAGGAGGCTCCTGCAGAGCACTGATAACTTTTTGACACAGGTGCTGGAACAGCCCATGCAGAGAGGTATGCTGCTGGGCCTTGTACTAACAAACAAAGGACTGGTTGGAGATGTGAAGGTTGGGGGCAGCCTTGGCTGCAGTGACCTTAAGATGAGGGAGTTCAGGATCCTCTGAGAAGGAAGCAAGAAAATAAGTAGGATTGCAACCCCGGACTTCAGGACAGCAGACTTTGGCCTCTTCAGGAAACTACTTGGAGGAATCCCATGGGTTAGGGTGATAAAAGGAAGGGAGGAAGGGGGTGGAGTCCAAGAGAGATGGTTAATATTCAGGCATCACTTCTCCCAAGCTCAAGAGCAGTGCATCCCTATCAGTAAGAAGTCAAGCAAAGGAGGCAAGAGACCTGCATGGATGAGCAAGGAGCTCCTGGCAAAACTCAAACAGAAGAAGGAAGTACAGAGAATGTGGAAGCAGGGACAGACTACTTGGGAGGAATATAGGAACATTGTCAGAGTATGCAGGGATGTAATGAGGAAGGCTAAGGCCAACTTGGAATTAAATCTGTCAAGGGATGTCAAGCACAACAACAAGAGCTTCTTCAAATGCATCAGTAGCAAAAGGCAGACTAGGGAAAACGTGGGCCCACTGCTGAATGGGGTGGGTGACCTGGTGACAAGGGATGCAGAGAAGACAGAGTAACTGAATACCTTCTTTGCTTCAGTTTTACTGTTAAGGTCAGTCCTCAGGAATCCTGCAGCCCGGAGACAAGAGAGAAAGTCCGGAGAAAGGAAGACTTTCCCTTGGTTGAGGAGGATTGAGTTAGAGATCTTTCAGGCAAACTTGACACCTACAGATCCATGGGCCCKGATGGGATGCACCCACAGGTACTGAGGGAGCTGGCAGATGTTGTTGCCAGGCTGCTCTCCAGCATCTTGGAAAGGTCCTGGAGAACTGGAGAGGTGCCTGAAGACTGGAAGAAAGCCAGTCTTCAAGAAGGGCAAGAAGGAGGACCCAGGAAACTACAGGCCCATCAGCCTCACCTCCATCCCTGGAAAGGTGATGGAACAGCTCATCCTGGATGTCATCTCCAGGCACATGGAGGAGAAGAARGTGATCAGGAGTAGGCAGCRTGGATTCACCAAGGGGAACTCATGCTTAACCAATCTGATAGCCTTCTATGATGGAATGACTGGCYGGGTAGATGAGGGAAGAGCAGTGGATGTTGTGTACCTTGACATCAGCAAGGCTTTTGACACTGTCTCCCATAACTTGCTCACAGGTAAGCTCTGGAAGCATGGGTTAGATGAGTGGACAGAGAGGTGGGTTGAGAACTGGCTGAAAGGCAGAGCTCAGACGGTCGTCATCAGTGGCATGGAGTCTAGATGGAGGCCTGTGGCTAGTGGMRTYCCCCAGGGCTCAGTACTGGGTCCCATCCTGTTCAACTTCTTCATCAGTGACCTGGATGAGGGGACAGAGTGCCTCCTCAGCAAGTCTGCTGGTGATACCAAGCTGGGAGGAATGGCTGACACACCTGAGGGCTGTGCTGCCATTCAGAGAGACCTGGAGAGGCTGGAGGGCCGGGCAGAGAGGAACTTCCTGAGGTTCAACAAGGTCAAGCGCAGAGTCCTGCACGTAGGAAAGAATAACCCTAGGCACCAGTACAAGCTGGGGGCTGACCTGCTCGTTAGCAGCTCTGCAGAGAAGGACCTGGGAGTGCTGGTGGATAACAGATTGACCATGAGCCAGCAGTGTGCCCTTGTGGCCAGGACGGCCAACAATATCCTGGGCTGCATTAGGCAGAGTGTTGCCAGCAGGTCGAGGGAGGTGATCCTGCCCCTCTAGTCAGCCCTGGGGAGGCCTCATCTTGACTCCTGTGTCCAGTTCTGGGCACCCCAGGACAAGAGAGACATGGAGCTACTGGAGAGAGTCCAGCGTAGGGCTACAAAGATGATCAGAGTGCTGAAGCATCTGGCCTATGAGGAATGGCTGTGAGAGCTGGGCCTGTTTAGCCTGGAGGAGAGAAGACTGAGGGRGGATCTTATCAATGTGTGTAAGTACCTGAAGGGAGCGTGTCAAGGGGACAGGGACAAACTCTYTTCAGTTGTCCCGTGTRACAGGACAAGAGGCAATGGGCACAAATTGAASYASAGGAAGTTCCGCCTGAACRTGAGKGGGACTTTCTTCCCTGTGAGMGTGACAGAGCACTGGAACAGGTTGCCCAGAGAGGTTGTGGAGTCTCCTCTGGAGATCTTCAAGGCCYGCCTGGATGCAACCCTGTCTAACGTGCCCTAAGTGACCCTGCTGAGCAGGGAGGTTGGACTAGATGATCTCCAGAGGTCCCTTCCAACCTTACTGGTTCTATGATTCTATGATTCTGTGAAAGTACCTGGGAGAAGTACTCAATACACATGTCCTATCTATTCAACTGTTTTAGCCATCTGCTATGGTTGCTGTTATAGACAGCATTTTAGGCCCAGAGGTACCCTTCCTCTAACCCAGCAAGACTCTCCTACATGATGTCCTGACTCTTACATTTCCCAGTACTGAAGCACCTGTTCTTTCCGGAAACTTTAAGCAACAGTGATTAGCTGCATTTCCAAATTAACCACCCAAATCCACCACAGTCCCCAAAGCCCTGATGATCATCACAAGTCTTAGTTCTTGGGCTTGGATCCACCAAAGAAATGGGAAAGTTGAAGAACGAAACAATCAGTAAAGAATCAATGGCAATAACTGACATGGTTAGAGAAAGAACGTCAAGGTAGAAGAGAGATCAGCACAGGAAGCTAAGTGGGTAGAGAAAGCAAAWATTGGTGTAGGAAACTGATTACATGCAGTAATGATGGTGCTCTTAAGTATGGCCACTGAGCAGAGAGAAGCAGGAGGCAGCCAACAGGCAAAACAGAGGCATTGTGCAGGGTTGAAAACATTTTCTCACATAATTATGGAACTATGAAAACTGCTGGGTCAAAGCAGCGCTCTCCTTTCCCACATACTCACTCCCACCCTCTGACCCAGGCAGAGTCAGCAGAAACAAATGGCCCAGAAAATCCTTCACACTTGCGCTTGTATTTAAGCTCTTTCTGTTGCTTGCCAATCCACAAACTGTGGCTCTCCTCCAGCAGAGATCAGACCATGGGGCCTGTTGTTGCCTGTCTATCATCCTAGGACATTTGACAGCCATTCAGAGGAGACAGGATCCTGGGCACAGTCACCTCATGTTCATCCCTCCTGGAGACTGGCCACAAGGATCAAATTGCAGGCCCACTTTTCTTATTCTACAAGGACACCTTAAGGCCTGGAGAACAAGGCCAGCAAGCCAAACCTACTCTTGATCTACGTTTGACATCTTAGAACTTCCTTCACTTCCCTCTGTTAGGTGTTAAAATAGAGAAAGGTAGGGAAAGGATTAAACTGAGGAAAAGGAAACTGCTCAAGCAAATGAAGCAACACTGTAGACAACATATTCAATCCTACCCTTTGGCCTGCCTCATTTCTTCTCTTCTCATACTCCTATCTCCTGTATTGTCTGTAGATAAATATCACTTGCAATGGAAGTGCCATCTCCCTGCTGCAAGTCCACCAGACTCTCAGCAGATAGAGGCAGAAAAACTTTCTCTACCTWAACATAGCTAACAGAAGAACACGGCTGTACCTTCCCAAAAGCTTCTTTCTCTCTCAAATACATATGCAAGAGAAGACAGTGACAGACACTTCACACTATCTTTCACAATGCTGACATCAAGAAAATGCCACAATACTGAAAAGTGTACTGTAACATTAGTATATCTTTTGAAAGAGATCTGTGAGGTACCAGTGGCTATGGGCTAGGATCTGTCTCTTCCCTTCTTTCTCATGTTATCTTAGTAGCAGAACGGGATCCATCTTGAATAAATATCATCTATGGTGAAGACTGCAGTGCAAAACAGCAATGATAGCTCTTCCTTCCTTGGAAATCCTGTACCCCAGACCCGCCTACCCAATGCAACTCTGTTTTCACCCACAGACCTATCCCTCTTTTTCCTCCAGTGATCTCATATACATGCATTACTCTGCATGACTCCAACAGTTTAAGTGGACAGAGGGCAAAAATACTGCTAGGTGTAGGAAACAAGCAAGAACACAGTATGCCTCCAGCTGAGGTTACAGTCCTTAGGTCGAAGAGGGAACACCCTCCCAGCTCTGAGAAGATAAAGCGATGAGCTCCTGCATGTGGAGCAGCTGGGTAAGGCCAAACAGAACAGCATACAGAGAATGGCACACAACTAACTGCAATCCGAACAACCATACTGGTCACAGTACCAGTCCCCAAGAATTCTGCTGATTGCCTGCACTTCCTTACCACTTCTGTATTAGTAAGTGGTCCATCACTGTCCAGGTTACCTCTTTCCAAAGTGAACACTGTCAGTGCAGCAAGCACCCCACCTCCACAAATGCTGCCAAGTCCCTATCACTACTTTCTACTGTGCTGTTTCTCAAGCCACCAATCTGGCTATTTTCTTCCCCTCCTGACCAAATCTTGTATCGCATTAGATGATTGCCTCTTTCCTCCTCTTTGCTATTCTTCAAGTGGACTTCTGTCTGATGGCAGAAATGAGACAACAGTGGAGTGGTCCTTTTCTATATATTTCTACTGCAGAATTCTTTCTCAAGGGACATCAACATCACAGCAGCCAAAATGCTGCAGCAGAAATTCCTGACTGAACATATCAACTGGAGGACAATAACCTGGAGAACTCACAGGTAAAAGAAAATCCCAGAAGCAGCAAAAAATCTACACAAGCCTTAGGAAAGGGATTGAACAGTATGCTGGGAGTCACTGCAGTGTAATATAACATTGGGTTGTACATACAGCTATTTCCTGTTCTGAAAGACAAAGACACTATACATCTTTGTACCATATAGGAGGATTCTGATGACATACATTGAGCAGCCCTAAACTCCTGGTTAACGCAGAAACTGTCAGATTTTGAGAAAATAACAGAAACTGAAAAAAAAAGCTAGCTTGGCTAGGGAACATAGAGTGTTAAGGCATTACAGTAGCCACTAATGTCTGTAAGGTGTAAACATAAGCACAAAGAGATGTCAGATGCTATGTGGACATGAGAGGGCGTAGAAGTAACTAGATGCAACTGGAACAGTTAAGAAATTTAAGCTAAGCTGATATTCCCTGATGGTAACAGGTGCCTGACCATACAAATGGTCTCCCAACATCAGACGTCCTACTGAGTGTGTCATTTAAAAATGGACTTGTAGAAGTGCAAAAAAATAGCTCTATACAGCTTCTCTCCTCTCCTAAGATAACTACAGATGTGCTCTCATATGGGTTTCCATTTTTGATGTCTATGAATCTCTTTGAGAGTTAGCAATCAGGAATGTCAGTAATTCAATTCTTATCTACCACATTTATCTTCTGTTTTCCAAAATCCTAGAATTAGGGTCCAGGTGTTCCACAGCTGTGACTCCAAGTTCCACTCATTACAAAACAGAAGTCTTTAATTTAGAAAACACTGCATTTACCATAACTGTGAACTGTAACTTAAGACAAACTTTTTATTTCATGCATGTCCATGCACAGCTCAGAACAACTAGACACTCAACCTCAACCCACTTAGATGTAACAAAATTATCTTTTTTTTAAAAAAAGCCATTAGAATTGTACCTAACAAACCCTATATACGATGTTTTAAATCCCATCAGCTTCCTGGTTCTAATAGATCTGATTACACACGCTACTGYGATCTACTGCATGGAATGGATTTTCTGTGAAGAACAACTTTTAGACTAGGCCTCCTCACTCTTTRAAGGGGGTGGGAATGAGAACAACAAAGTTCCCCAATGTCATGAGTTGAATGGAGAGAGTGCGAATGGAGAGAGTGGCCCACTGTCTCTTCAAGTACAAGAACTAGACAACAGCTAGCAGTTGGCAGAATCAGGTACTTTTTTATATAACACAACCTGCGGAAATTCTTGACACAGAACATTGTGATTACTAAAGTTTATGTAGTTTCAAGGAAACAGTGGTTGGACTAACCTACAGAAAGCAAACCTATACAGAGGTACTCAAGAGGGTTCAGTATCAGATCAGAAAACTCCTGAACTACTGAGTGCAGACATACTTGCAAGAAGCATCACCATGTGTTTGTCTTGCTCCTGTGCTTTAATGTAGCCTTCTGCTACTGCCCTTAATTGGAGACATGGAGTTAGATGATCCAATGTGGTTGTCTTTATGTTCCTACAAAACTTCTTCTTTAAAAACTCAGAAAAGCCATTCATATTTGTTTAACAAGGCCATTTTGCATAAAAATCACACTGAAAACTATTAAAACCTTAGACAGAATTAATTGGATTTTTTTTCTTAATTACATGTTATCTTTTCTGTATTTGCTAGCCTGCAGTTAGTCCAGGGTCCACGTAGGACAAATCTACAGTTTCTGTTGCCACCTTGCTTACCCTTTTGAGCACTGTACTATCACTCTACCAGTTTTCTGTAAGTATCTTCCCAATCAAATTGGCTCACTGAGATCAGATCATTTTTATTTCTCCACCCTGCTCCACACTTACTCCAAACATCTTCTTCTTTAAAGTGATAAAATGAGATACAGACATGAAGTAAGTGATTCCATTCCTGAACCCTTTCTCTAATAATGTCCTAGCACAGGTAGCCAGCCATACAGAGAGACCTCTACTACAGAAGTGGAACAAATTGTCCAAAAATGACTGTTCATGAGGCTCCTTTCTGCCCCTTTAGTGTTAGCTGACTTATGTTCTGACAAGATGGTATTTATATCCATGAGAATATAAAATTAGTAGGATATTCTTCACTAGTAAAGTTACACTTTTTTCCTACCTAATATTCTCCTCACTCTGTGATATCTCCTACAGGTGATCTCTACAGATAAAAAAGATCTACAGATTAAGAAAGATCCACTTAAAGTAGATCACCATTCAATTTGGGGGAAAATAGCTTTAGTTCTTCCCATTACAGTAAAACAAGTAACATGTTTTTAATATACTGACATATGAAGACACAGGGCTGGAAGAGCCCTTGACAGGTCACCCTGTCCTTCCACCTGTTTCAAAGAAGAGTAACCCGTATCTCCATCATCTTGGACACATGCTTACTTCTTTAACCAGTTCCTAAGAGCCTCTACTGATTTTAAAACTTTCCTAATCAATCTCCAGCTTTAGGTATTATGAAAAAGAAATCATTTCCTTCCAAATCTAACCACTCTCAATCTTCCATTTTTCTTACTGACGCAGTCTTCACAGGCCTCCCACTATCACTGCCCTGAGTTATTTCTCTTTTTGCTTATTCGTCATGCAGATGACCAAAACAATATTCCTGTAAGTATATGCTGCTGATTTACAATGTCTTCTGTATTACTCTCTGCCCCATTTCTTAACCAGACCAACATTTTATTTTCTTTCTTAGTGGCAGTGGCTGCTGCTATACATTGCAGCCCACAATGACATCCAGGCCTTCTTTCCAAATGATTACAGTTCATTTAAAACCCAGCAATGTATGAGGAGATGCTCTGCAACACTTGCTTATGAAACTCATTGCTCATCCTCATCTCCAGATCGCTGATAAATCTATCAGATACTCCATACTTATCTTCAGGGCACTAGACCTGTCTTTTAGTCTGTTTTCACATTGTCAGAGTTATTTATCATTACATCATATATTTATTTATACTATGCTATGCTTTGAAACTCTTCTTTAACTGTAACAAATGCTGTTCCATATAATATAGTTTCTGTACTATGGTAACATAAACATCCATGACCAGATTTGAGAAGCAGATAAACAGACAAATAGACAACGGGATCAGTAAAAGTGTCATATAAGGGATACTTAAGTTTGTATAAATCAGCAGTTTTGACATCAAACTGATATTAAACAGTAGAGATTAGTAGGAACTATGAAAAAACATATATTACGAGAAAATATGCATAAGGACTTATTTTAATAGGAAGAGCTCCCTAAGCACAGCACAGGGGACAAAGAACAAGATCACTCTGGGGAAAAGGTGATTTGAACTGACACCTGGTATATTGTAAATACAGATACAACTTGATCGTTAAGAAAGGGACGTAGACTTTTATACACATACCTTGTGCATAAAAGGCAAAAGATTTGTTTTGGAAGGAAGATAAAGGGGGAACAGAAAAAGGACACACAAGCAGATTAAAGAGCTTAGAACAATAGGAAAAGAAAATGAACCTCTCAGCAGCTTCCTGTGTGAAGAAGACACAGACAAGACTAACAGTATKAAGTATCAATGAGGAAAAGATTAGTGCAATTGAGTCACAAAAGTGCAGATATCCAGAGAAGAGCTTTGACAAGATCTGTACCATTGATCTTAAGGCTATATGGAAAGATAATTATTTGGGTAAGAAAAAAAAATAGAGAGAAAGAGACAGAGAAAGATGATATACAGGCAAGGAGTCCAACCAACAGGGAGTCCTATGATGGGATCTACTGTATAGAAAAAAAGAAAAAAAAAAAGTGGATAGAAAAAAAAAAGAGAAGAGGAGTGGCCAGCAGGAAGATTAATAGCTCGGTTTGGGTCAACAAAATTTAAGGCAACAGCTGGACACCCAGAGGGAGATGTCATAAAGACGGGCTGAAATGTACTACTGGACAGTAGAAAACACATCAATAAGGAGATAAATCAGCATATAAATGGTCATTAAAGYCATGTTTAACCATAAAAAGGCTAGAAATAGAGCAGAGAGCAAAAAAGGACAAAGTGAAGGATGAAGCCGTAAGAAAAAAAAACCCTTTATCTCCTCCTGAAGAAACAATGTACAAGATCCTGATGAAACCAAGTAAGAATGACAATTATAAAAATACATAAAACAAAAAAAGCCTAATCTTGTTTAAATAACAGAAGGCTAACCAGAGATATAACAAATCATCAAGAATTCAAGTGGGATGAAGATGAAATGTCGTCCTTGRGATTTTTTAACCATTAAGATATTTCACATTATGGGGGTGTCCCATTTGAATGGGATAGAGAGGGAAGAAGACTCCTTCTAAGCTGCCAATATGGACAAGAAGAACAAAGGCAAGATGAAGTATACAAGAGCAAAGGGCAAAGTGACCTCAGCAAAGGAGAATATGTTTCCAGAGAGATCAAATGAATCCAAATTCTAACTGCCCTCAGGAAATGCTGCAAAATTTTCCTTTTCATTAAAGTGTTCACATAGCAAAAATTTTTCTCACAACATTCTACCTCTATTTACATCCCTCTATCTTTGCCAAAAAAAATAATGCCTTCAATAATCAAATAAGTATAAAGATAAAATAAAAAATAAATAACTTGAAGAGGAGGTTTTTCCTGAAGTGAGAGCAGACTCTGAGTCTACGGAATTCTGATAAAGTTTAATTTTTCAAGGACTTAATTCAAATATTGCCACACTGTATGTGGTAATAAAACTGAATATCTACCAAGATGTGAACACAAGGCAACAGCTGTGATAGCACATYCATTTATTTGGGAGAATACAGGACCTGAAGAGGTAAAATGAAGTATGATTTTTTTCTCTTTTTTTAAGTAATGCAAGACTGATTACCTCAACTTGTGCTTTGATCAAAAGATACCTGAGGAAGAGATTGATGGAAAGAACAAATAAGGATGCAAAAGCCAAATTGAAGAAGATCAAGGGAGGGAGGACAGCGTAGGTAAGGGTAGGGTCATAAAAGAGGTGTTGAGGCAAGAGAGTAACAGACAAGAAGCCCCAGCCTCACTAACAGCTAGCAAGAAGATGACATACGAATGCATATATTCCACGCAAATGCACACATTCAAGTAAGACGCCACTAGTGGCTGAATTCCCAGGGCAAGTCAGACTTTTTTAGCATCCAAATAACTAATGGAAACCAGTTCTGCTGTATTCATTCTGGTATAAATTAAAAATTCCAATGCTTAAAAGGAGAGCATGCTCATTTCACATGAAGTCCAGCTAGATGTAGAAGAAACACATTCATGCAACTATGTTAGCCACTCTTCTTGATAGTGAAGGAAGTTTGTTGGTATGCAAATACCAACATAAACCTTGGAAAAGGAAAAAGCATTCCATATGCCAACACCTCCCAAGTTGCCTATGCTTCAGTCTAGCTACAGTCACCCCGAGCCAGAATATCTTAATGACCCCACATGTCCACAACAAAACCACTGCCACAAACCTGCACACCAGTCAC
Source organism: Rhea americana (assembly GCF_003343005.1). NCBI lineage: Eukaryota > Metazoa > Chordata > Aves > Rheiformes > Rheidae > Rhea > Rhea americana. The sequence continues at coordinate 111,598 of NW_028186484.1, forward strand.
TTGATCATCTCTGTACATCTGCCCATTTAGCAACAGACTGCTCCTGCACATTGGCACCATGTCATCTGTTCACTATTCTCACAAAAACAGAATGCCACCTAGAAGCCCTTAGCCTTGCAGGTCTCACCATATCCAGCATCTGTAGGTCACTAGCCAGATTCTAAGCATCTGGAGTAAGCCTGAACTATGGAGACAACCTTGCAGCCTGCAGTGAGCTCCCCAGATTTCTGTTATTGTTGCACAAGAAACCCCACCTGATGTCTTCAAAAAGAAGGTGTTGTAGAAGGTGCCAGAATCCTCAGGAGAGAAAACACCCAGGACTACTGGTAACCAAACAGTATCTGCATTCTTTTGGACTTTTCAGTAATCTTTTTTTTCTTAAATGTATATCTATATAAGAAATCCAAATGTTATAAATGGTGACTGCATTCAACCATTAGAAAGTCATCTAAAAAATATGGTTTCCAATGACAGCAAAACAGGGGTTAGCATTTCCCCTTAAAAGGAGACTGAAGACCTGATTCTTAAACAAAAGCCAGAAAATTTTTAAAGACCTGAAGGATTCCTTTAATTAACTATGGCACTCTGAAATTTTCTTGTGGGTGAGTGCCTATAGACTGTTATAGATCTGCAGAGTTAATCTCTTCAAGCCCCTGAAAGTCACCTGTTAAGTAGCCAGAGGATACATAAGAGCCAAGTGTGGAGACAAGAACCAGAGGCTGCACCACACGGCTTCATCAGGCTTTCATCAGAATTGTTTTTCAAAACACAAGTTTGATTACAGAACAAAGTGTCCTACAAGCCTATATGGGTCAGATCCAGTGCAGATTCTGCACTGTGAACAGGCTCTAAAGAACGCTATTCACCATTCATGGAGAATCAAAGCAAAAATCACAGCACACATCCCCCCAGACACAAGCCTGTATTATCAATGAATCAGTACATATTCTGGGGGCTTTGCAGACCCCRGTGCTCTCCTGGCAAGGCAGTTACCAGTGCCCCAAGAGCACACTGCAGGAGCCAATCCAGCCCAGCACAGAGCCTCCAGTTTCCACTCATCCCTCTATTCAGAGCCAGCCAGCTCACTAACTTTCCCGACTCACCACCCCATGGACCAGAAACTCAAAAAGTTTGCTTTTCGTAGCTTTGCGAGCCCCTCCTGTAACTTCATCTGTAGCCATCAGGGTCTGCTCAGCCTCTCTCACTCTCTCTCTTCCTCTTTCTTTCCCTTTTCTGCCTTTTTCTCCAACTCTCCCCTCTGAGTCCTGCTGGGCTCTCACACTTCTAATAGCGCGGAGTGGGGAGGGGGCCCCTTCAGGGCCTTCCTGACGGCCCACTCGCTCTAAGCCTCAGCTGCTGCATTCCTCCACTGATAAGCCAGAAATAGTTTGTGCTGCCGGGTTCTGTGTGTTTACTCTGCAGGGACAGAAAATCCAGCTTTTTAAACCTCTCTGTCCAAACACCAGAGATAAGCAGGAGGCAAATTGAAAACACATCTCAGCTTTTTAGTGGCAGTGCTGCAACCTCTCCTCCTCAGCATGAGGGGATGCTAAATTCTGGGGCAAGGGGGAAGGGGGAGGGGGCAACTTCAGCAATAACATAAACTCGCTGCCTCACAGAGAGACTTTTCCCATTAGAAAATGCAGCAGGCAAGCAGTGAGAAACAATGGTTTTCCCTTGCTCCCACTGCTCCGCCTGCAGTGCATTTCCAGGCCTTTTCCCCAGAGACCTGGCAGGCAGCACAGAGAAACATTCACTGGCAGCATTTCCAGCACACGAGACTGAGAACTAACCCCTTTGGACAAGAGAGAGAACAGCAGGAGACAGAAAGCTGGGAACGGGGAGGGACAGTGTGCGAGAGCAAAGGGAAAGAAAGAGTGCTGGAGCGGCGGTGGAGGGGGTGGGGGGCAGCATGGCGACAGGGCGCAGCGCAGCCGTGAGCACTGCGCCGGCCTCGATTCCACTGCCTGCTGCCTCGTCGCAGCTGCTCCCAGCCGCCGCCCTCAGGATGCTTCAGTTCCACTGTGACGGGGCCATCAGAAACCCCAGGTGACTGACAGACACAAACTGCCAATACCATGGCTGCCATTACACGCTGGGGCTGGTGGCTGCCACTCACACAAAGCCCCACACCACAAGGCACTGGGTCCCTGCTGGGACCATGGACCCACCGCCACCGCACCCATGCTGGGAGGGGCGAAGCGGAGCGCCGGCGCCCCGGCGCCGCACAGCCCTGCCACCCTGGCCGTGTCCCGGCGCGGGCATAGCGGCGGCCATTCTGCGCACAGTGCTGGCTCCTCCGTAATGGCAGAGCAGGCGGCGGCCTGGGGCGGCGAGCTGACTGCTGACAGCTCCTCCGTGTCTGCACTTGCGAGGGCTGACGGTTCCCTGTCTGCCTGCCACAGCAATAGAGGAGACGTTGCCAGGTTACAGGAGGGGATTATCATACTCCTCTGCTTGAAATTCTTGTCTAGGGTCTGTGAATTTTCTAGCGAGACCACGAACTGAAGAGAATCAGACCTGAAACAATTAAGTAAATAAATTTCTGCCCTCAACCTGTACTAAGAACAAGCAGAGAAGACACTGAATTTAGCTGGCAGCAAGCAGCAAGTCATGACCACCACACAGCCCTTTGTGCGTGGGGATGAAGGCAACAACCTCCATTGATTTTCAGGGTGACCCCAACCTGAGCACTACTCTGTGGGGATACCCACAGGTATTACAGAAATTTGGAGATGGCGGGCATTGCTGCCCATTCTTCCTCCCGCCTCAGTCTAGTCTATTCATATGTCCAATAAAGCAGCATGGTCTTGTTCTGTGCAAAATCTCTTCCTGAGATTCTTGCTGGCTTGAATTAAATGTACTTTACCTGGAACCAAGCTGTGCGGTGCCAGCGTGCTTAGCAAGATGGCAATGGGCCTCTGTCTCTGCCATTGTTTTCAGATCTCAGAAGCAGGTAATACTGTCAGTCCTGTCTTGCAAGCCATAGCCCCTGTACTCAGCACAACAATATGCTGATTTTTCTTTAGGGATCACACTGATTGTCGGCTGCTGCACTTGCTAGGGAGCGCCGCTGCTTTCACTGCAGTGCGATTATTGACGCGTCTTTGTGCAGGTGTTGCTATTGCCATTGCTAAAGGGGAATGCGGTTACAGTCTTGGTTTTGTGAAGACAGTATAAACAGCGGAAGACATGCCCAAACTCAGAGCAGCTTGTAGAAGGCTTGAGACAACAACTGCCAGGCATGGCCCAGTGACCTCTGAGAAGCTGTGACCTAGCGGAGACACTGGCCCCGCCTGGCCCGGGGAGCGTCCCCGCACCCAGCAACCCAGGCCCCGAGCACGGGGAGGCCCTGGGTCCTCTCGGTGGCCACCCGGCCCGGCCCACGCTCCCAGCGCCGCGGAGCAGAACGGGGCTGGACCGTTGGGCGGCCGCCCCAGCCCCCCGCCGAGGCGGGCGCGGCTCCGGGCTGCGGCGCGACGCAGCACGCAGTCCCCCCTCACGTCCCCCCGCGCTCCTCCGCCAGCACCAACGGCACCGAACGGCAACGGCGCGCCCGGCACGGGCAGGGCGCGCGCCAGCCGCGG
>NW_028186484.1:115370-121726 GCF_003343005.1 Rhea americana
GCAGCGCGGCCTTAACCCCTTCCTCGCCGCGCGGGGGAAGGCGCCGCGGCTCGCGCGCAGCGAGCGGAGCGGGGCCGCGGCGGGCGGAGGGGGCCTCTCGCGGAGGCCGGCTCGCTGCTTGCTACCCCAGCGCCGGCAGCGCAGCTGCCTCTGCGGGGGCCGGGAGCGGGGCCCGCTCGCTCCCGGCGCTGCGCTGCCCCTGCTGCGCGARCTAGGCGGCGGTTCACGCTGCGGCGGCAGGCTTAGGCAGGGGTTTTTATTTTTCTAATCAGTTACAGATAATAAGCTACAGTTGTGCCCATCTCCACCAATGGATGTCGTCTTTGTTACAGTCTGGAGCAGCAAAATTTATTATGAAGTGTTACTGAATTTCAGTTCAATACAATACTGTATGAATTGTATTCTATCTGGATGTTCTTAATAGGAAGTATATAAAGAAATTGCCTTAAAAGAACATTAGATAACCAGGTCAACCACATGAAAATTACAGGATGGCAGATTCAGTGCTGCCATAGACAGAATAAGTAGAAGTCCTGAAGGATAAAAAAGAAAAAAGTCCATGTAATAATAAAACTCAGCTCTTGGCGTTAGTCTCAAAGTGCTTCAGAGAAGAAGTCAGTATAACTATCACTTTTTCTGCAAATGGAAAACAAGGTATAAGTGAATGGAAATGACTTGCTGGACCTTACCTAGCTAAGATTAAACCCATTTCCTGCAATTCTTACGCTCACCACAATGCTGTGAAGAAAAACTAGTGCATAATGCCTGTGCACAAAAGGATGAGAGTTACAGTGCAAGAATGACWTTCCCCAAATCACAATTGCTTGACTCTGTAAATTAAATAATTTTACTTTAAATCCATCCTTTATTTTCCCACATTTTCTCATTAAATGTAGAAAATAAGTATGTTTTTAAAAAGTGCCTGTTTCAACCTAAATATCTTTCTCTTCTCCAACTGCTACAACTATCTGGGCAGCTCCTTGACATTTCTGATATAGAACACGTCAGCAGCATGGGACTGGCTCTAGAACGGTCGTATTCCTTTACTGGTTTCTGAAGGTTGAGCAGACTGTGGAGTTCTTTCAATCCCTCCACTGGTCCCCTAAGCTCCTTTTGTGCTATTTTATTTCAAGGAAAGCCTGAAATTTTGCCTCCTCACCTCTTGGGGCTATAGAGGCCACCTCTGTCCAACCAATTTGTTTGCTTTCTTTTTCTTTTTCTTTTTCTTTTTCTTTTTCTTTAATCTGTGTTATTTTTCAAGCTTTTAATATTTTTCAACTATAGCGATCAGGCTGTAAAAGCTAGAAAAGATAAGGTGTTTTCTGAGGATATGTTTGTAGCTGCCTTCAATTTTCTGATCTACAGGTAATTAAAGAAGTAGATAAAACTGCTGGTTGCCTTAAGAAGGTATGGTTTCTCTCATCCAGTTTTCACTCCAGTCAACAGGGCTCTGTCCACTGAAATATTAAAATGACTTTAAAATAACTTAAAATATTCTCTACAATTTTAGAGCTGATGACAGAGAAACACTGAAAATCAGGAAGAAAATRTCCCAAGGATGAACCTTTGCTTATTTTAATAATGTTTTTCAAGAAAAAGAAAAAGCTTGAAGAAAGAAATAGCAACTAGGTCCTGAGTTCAGAATTATTTGATATTTTCATTAACAATCTCAATAATGAACAAGAGAACACACTTACTAAATTTGTTAGMAGCATAAAGTTTTGGGGGGGAATTATAGGTATACTGGGAGATAAGATTAAAATCCTGAGAAGCTGGAGAAGTAGTCTGAAATAGTTCAATACGAAATATTGCAAGGTTCCACATCAAGGTAGGAATAATCAACTACATAAATACAGGACGGAGAACAACTGGCTAAAGAGTAGCTTTTGAGAAAAATATTTGGGCASTAGATCATAAGCTGAATGTGAATCAGCAGTACTGCCCACACAAAATAAGCAGACAAGCCATAAGCGCATTAGTAGTGAGTGCTGCCCCACTTCTCTCTTCCCCWTGGTGGCAGCAAAAGCAGTGACAATGATATTCTAGATTCTTCTTTTTCTCCTCATTCTATCTCTGCTTCTTTTCCATCCTTCCTCTTTTTCATGGCACAAGCAGTCATGGCACAGTTGTAATAGTGCTGAGGAACTCTTCTGAACTAGTCCTACTGTGGTAAGAATTGCTATTGCTTCAGTTGGACTATTCTTTGCAGTTTGAGGCTCTGTGCATCAAAGACAACATAGTGGAAGGGAATAAATATGGTTGAGAGAACAGTAAGTGTGGTCAGAACTGTAAAGTGTGAAGACGGAAAGAGGAAATAACAGTCTTCAAATGTCCAAAAGCTGGTGCAAATAAGGAAAAACATTTCTACATAGCACAAGAATTAATGGGTTGAAATTGCACCCAAGGAAATTTAGGTTAGATATTAAAGAAGAGAGTACAGCAGTAAATGTAGAGATATTCTGGAACAGCTTGCCCAGTAAGGATGTGGAATCTCCATCACTGAAGGTCTTCAAGAACAGGTTAGACAAGCAGAGTGATCTGGACAAGCAGTGCAAAGTGATGTAGGTAGTATTGATCCTGTCTTCAAAGAGGACAGTTGGAAAAAGAATAAGCATCTGATTGCTAAAACAATATGACAATAAGGAATCTAAATATGCAGATTGCACTAACTGTTTTTCAAATCTACCTGCAGTGAAGAAATATCATAAGAAAGAAGACTTTAAACAAAGGCAAGAAAGAATAAATGTCGCCAAAACCAGCATTTATATCTATCTACAGAGTTCCAAGCATCCTTCTACAGAGGTGCAGAGATGATTACAAGTTTACATCCTGATTTATTTTTTAAAGTAATCAGATACAACAGCAGGGATGTCAAAAGATGGAGAAAAAGATATGTAATACTATAGGATGCAAAATGATGAGTCATCATTCAACCATATTTCTATACTTCCATACTTCAATCACATTAACCATACTTGTTTTATCCAACTCTGCACAGTCCTGTGTGACCTCACAGTATGTTGTCCAGTCCCACTATGCTTCTCCCTCCACTCTTTCATCCTCACCGAAACCACTTTGCACAGGTTGTGCAGTGACATATGTGCATGGCTTATTCCATGCTTTCTCTCATGGCTCATTCACTTAGCAGAGAAGCAGAGTGCTACAGGCAGCCCACAATCCTCCTCCTTTCTTTTTCCAGGCAAGGGTCAGAGCAGAACTGCCAGCTATAAAAAGTGAGTAAGAAGAGTTGTATTTTGGAAGGATAATAGAGAAGAGACTGTCCTGGAATAGATTCTAATTTTTCAAAAGTGTCAGAAATAAAGGAATGCTTGGTTGCTCAAGCCTTTAGCATCCACCATGGGTTTAAGTTCTTTCCTAAGATTATGTCCTACTTCTAAGTGGACATTCAATAACTGCCCCACATTTCTTCTGTGAGTATGTCTTCTGAAGCTCAATGACACTTTCAGGTACCACTGTATCAAAGGCTTCACTGAATTCTAGATAAATCAGATATATTGTTTTCTTTGTCTAAAAAATTAGTTATTCAAGAAGGATATTAGGTTAGTAAACTCAAGCTGCCTTTTATCCCATCTACCATTTTTGTCCTCGCTGTATTCTTATTTTTTCTTTCAAAATTCATTCTTCTGTATCGCATGCAGTTGGGATCCAACTAACATAACTGCCTGGAGCACCTTCACCCTACTCTAATGTAGGAAAGCCAAAAGGATTTCCTGTTTCTTTATCAGGAAAGAAAAAAAAAGATTTCTGAAAGCACTTTGATTAATAATGCTAAGATCATATCCAGTTCTTACTCAAAATTCAGTTTGAAAAAGAWCTTTATTTTGAGCAAATCAATAATAAGTAAGTGCTGACTGAAGGAGGTATTAATATACATAGCTAAGGAAGAAGTGAGAAAGCACTAGCAGAAAGCACTAGGAAACTGGAGAAAGCATATAACCAAAGAAGGAAAGCAGAGCAATCTTGGCATAGGCAAATAAATCCACCTCCTATTTCAGCTAAACTAGTAGAACAATTATTAGGTGAATAAAACCACAGCAGACTTAGAGGACAATGGAACTGAGACCAGTAATTAACACTGGTGAGCATAAAAGAACTGCGTTGCCAGACAAGCCCAAGTGTCCTTTTAAAAGATTTTATTTTGCAGAATACTTACAACAATTGCAAAGGGATTACCCCTAAAAAAGTAAATGTTAATCTCAAACAATACCTAATTAGAGTGAACATCAGTGAATCTTTGGAAAATGGCAGCCAATGGGAAAATGACAGATGTAATTTAAATGCAATTTAGTAAAATGTTATTATATGTCTGAAGTTCTTAACATGAACATAATTTGTACGTAATGCCAGGCAAAATTAATATTAGCTGAAAGGTTATAAACAAAAGGGGAATGCAAATGATAAAATCAAGTGGAAAGGAAATGACTGTTAAGGACTCCAAGGATAAGTGTTATATCCAGATACTTTTTTTACCATCTTCCTTAACGATCTAAAGGAGGGGATAAAAGGCATGTTGATTAAGTCCTCAAATGACAAAATTTTGGGAAAGTTYCATAGCCAGTGAGGACAGAGGAAAAAATTCAAATGGGCCTAATATTAGACATAAGACTTAAGCTGGAAAAATGCAAGCAGACAGTGGAAGATAAATCCTAAGGTGAAGGAACATCTATGTTGTGATATGTCTCTAGAAGCAGACTAGACAGTTTCTAATCTTTTCAGCTTTCCATTCTCCATTCYATTTACTTCATAAATGCATATGGATTTAGGATTCAGAATTCAATCTGGACTTCAGGAGAGCGGACTTTGGGCTCTTCAGAGACCTAATTGGAAGAATCCCATGGGTTAAGGCCCTAGAAGGAAGAGGGGTCCAGGAGAGCTGGCTRATATTCAAACATCACTTCCTCCAAGCTCAAGAGCGGTGCATCCCTATGGGTAAGAAATGCAGCARAAGGAACAGGAGACCTGCATGGGTGAGCAAGGAGCTCCTGGCCAAATTCAGACAGAAGAAGAAAATACACAGAATGTGGAAGAGGGGACAAGCTATTTGGGAGAATTACAGGACTGCAGTCAGAGTATATAGAGATGCTGCGAGGAAGGCTAAGGCCCAGYTGGAATTGAGTCTGGCAAGGGATGTCAAGGACAACAGGAAGGGCTTCTTCAAATACATCAGCAGCAAGAGRGGGCTAGGAAAATGTGGGCCTGCTACTGAATGGGGCGGGGGCCCTGGTGACAAGGGATGCAGAGAAGGCAGAATTACCAAATGCCTTCTTTACTGCTAAGGGCAGCCCCCAGGAATCCTGCAGCCTGAACGTGAGGGAGAAAGGCCGGAGAAGGGAAGACTTTCCTTTCGTTGAGGAGGAAAGGATTAGAGACCTTCTGAGCAGGCTAGACATCCACAAATCCATGGGCCTGGATGGGATGCACCCATGGGTAACTGAGGGAGCTGGCGGATGTTGTTGCCAGGCCGCTCTCCATCATCTTGGAAAAGCCCTGGAGAAGTGGAGAGGTGCAAGAGTACTGGAAGAAAGCCAGTGTCACTCCAGTCTTCAAGAAGGGCAAGATGGAGGACCCAGGCAACTACAGGCCAGTCAGCCTCACCTCCATCCCTGGAAAGGKGATGGAACAGCTCATCCTGGATGTCATCTCCAGGCAYATGGAGGAGAAGAAAGTGATCAGGAGTAGGCAGCGTGGATTCACCAAGGGGAAATCCTGCTTAACCAATCTGATCGYGTTCTATGATGGAATGACTGGCTGGGTAGRTGAGGGAAGARCAGTGGACRTTGTGTACYTKGAYDTCAGCAAGGCCTTTGACACTGTCTCCCATAACATCCTCCTAGAGAAGCTCAGGAAGTGTGGGTTAGAYGAGTGGACAGAGATGGTGGATTGAGAACTGGCTGAAAGGCAGAGCTCAGAGGGTCATCATCAGTGGCATGGAGTCCAGGTGGAGGCCTGTAGYRAATGGAGTTCCCCAGGGCTCMGKACTGGGTCCCATCCTGTTCAACTTCTTCATCAATGACCTGGATGARGGGACAGAGTGCCTCCTCAGCAAGTCTGCTGATGATACCAAGCTGGGAGGAGTGGCTGAYAYACCWGAGGGCTGTGCTGCCATTCAGAGGGACCTGGAGAGGCTGGAGAGTTGGGCAGGGAGGAACCTCCTGAGGTTCAACAAGGTCAAGCGCAGAGTCCTGCACCTAGGGAAGAATAACCCTAGGCACCAGTACAAGCTGGGGGCTGACCTGCTCGTTAGCAGCTCTGCAGAGAAGGACCTGGGAGTGCTGGTGGATGACAGATTGACCATGAGCCAGCAGTGTGCCCTTGTGGCCAGGACGGCCAACAAT
>NW_028186484.1:122151-149240 GCF_003343005.1 Rhea americana
GAGGGGGACTTTCTTCCCTGTGAGCGTGACAGAGCACTGGAACAGGTTGCCCAGAGAGGTTGTGGAGTCTCCTTCTCGGGAGATCTTCAAGGCCCGCCTGGACGCAACCCTGTCTAACATGCTGTAGGTGACCCTGCTGAGCGGGGAGGTTGGGCTTGATGATCTCCAGAGGTCCCTTCCAACCTTACTGGTTCTATGATTCTATGATATATGAAGTAAAAGAAACATAGAAATGCCAGGCACAGCAAATCATGTCACAAAGACATGATTACAGTACTCAGGCTTAAGTGGGAGAACAGACTTTCAACTAAGGCTCTTTTTTGAGCAAGAGATTATTGCAAAAGCAGCTGACTTCCAGCACAATACAGTTGGTTCTCTCCTCCTCTCTCTCACCACAGTACAGGCACAGCAGGTTGGCAGGGCACAGCTCAGAGCAACAAACTGCATTTGGCAATGGGTCGTGAAGCCATAAAGTGTGCACAGTAACACATTGCTTATGTTCCCAGAGGAAACGGGTCTAAATGACGAGGGACATAAATGGTAGCACAAATTACTTACTAAACATAAATGGACCTCAAGATGTATGCAGGGGATAGAAGAAACCTAAACTGAATCATTATGGCATTCAGTGCTTTGCAAAATAATTAAAATTTACAGAGATACACTGGAAAAACTCAAACAGTATGGGGAGTGTGTATCYGTGTGTGGATGTGAAGTGTGACAGGGAAAAGAGTATGTATGTGCTGTGCYTTATGTCATATTATTGGTGACATTTCACTATTCTTCCCATTCTTGGTACTCAGTTGTGTCTAGGGCCCAGCAATACTAAGCAGAACAGATACAAACAATATGATCACTGTCCTTTACAGTTTACAAGCAAAGTTAACAAATGGAAATCGAAAGAGCACAATGTAACAGACAGTGCTAGTCATGGTGACAGGCAGCAGACTTGGCACACCAGCTATTTTGAATAGCCACCAAATTCCTCCTCTAGGCACTCCACCCTCAGCACCTGTTTTCTGACCAATTTATACCCAGCCTGCAACATGAAACCATAGAAACAATGTACTTGTGGGGGATTTTGACTACCCTGCTCTCTCTTGGGAAACTAGTATGCTTCATTCCTGGGAGAAACTCTCTAGTGCTCAGATGTTGCACCCAAGCTAGTACATGTACATATGTTACAGCAACACTGACTGCTAGTTATAAATATGATGGCAAAAATAAGGCATAAGTCTCTGCTAAGATTATAGAAAAGCTTTCTAGATTGTTAGTTATCAACTCAAGGATGATAACAAAACCAGAAAAATATGTAATTAAAACTAGGTAGTTAATATCCCAGATAGTAAGTCTGGAGTAGGATATTCACCTAGTATAAACAAACATTAAAAAGTTAAAAAATGGTGAAAATTTTATGTAACTGAATTTAAAATGACTAATATTCTAGCCATAAAGAATATGAGGAGCAGAACACTGGAAGAAAAAAACCTACAAACATAATAAAGCTTGTCAAATTTCTCCTCTTCAGAAAAGTTTTTCTGTCTATAACATAACTGATTCCTTTGCTACTTTATCTGATCAATAACAACTCTTCTATTTATCTGATTTTGTCTTCAACCAACACTGCTACCTTTTGGATTTTTTCCATCATTAACTTCCTTTTCTCCAACCAATGTTTTTTTTTTCAGTTTCTCCACCTACTTCTGCCTTTCCAGCCAATCCTTCCTTCCTGCAATCAAACTGTTGTCATTGTGTATCTCACCACTGCAATTCTGTCTTTTCTGAAATCTGCAAATACTTTTTGACTCTGATTAAATCCACTTGGAATGTTGCTGACAAAAATTTGCTCTGAAACTGTCTYAGATGCCAAATAAAGGAGCAAGAAAATGCCCACTTATGTATTCATCTTCTCTGTTTGCTAGTTTTACCCAATCCAGCACAGCTTTGCTGTGCATTTATYATGCCTCAGGGCTGCAAGAAGTATGTCAACAATCACAGTTCCTCATTAGAAATAATTTAATGAGAAATCAGCTGCGGGTCTGTGCCCCTCCCCCTTGTTGTGGCCTTATCATTATGCTTATAATTTCTTTTCCCTATTTCTCCCTTTGTATGTTGACTTCATTATTTATTAAAGAACCAGTTCTGCGGACATTCTGGCATGCTTATGGGACACAGCCCTCTGGTATTCCAAACCAGATGAAGCCCTGAAGAATACCTTCAGGAAACAACTCCATTCTGTCTGGCAGCTGGAGAAGAATGGACCACACAAAACTAACACAGTTAATAGTCTTTCAACTTCTCATCTTGTTGCAGTCTCACAAAACAAGAATACTTAGGCTCCTCACTGCAGCAGGGACCCAAAGACACAACATGAATGAGAGCAGGAATTAGTCATACTCTATGCTCTTTCAGTCACTTAGTTTTGGCTAGAGGACAGAAAACTCTCTCTTAAAGCTTATAAAGATGAGACTTACTCTCTTGATTCATATACCAACAGTGCAACATCTGCTTCTAGATGGACAGGCCTTTTCTCTCTCCTCCTCCAAAACTCCAGGATCCTCTCTACACACTAACTGATGYGCACCTCTCTGTTTTCTTTCCCATCCTATAAACACACTGAATTCTAAGGTAGCTGATCTGYTCATATGACTGAAAATACTGTGATGGATGTATACAAGCTCTTTAGGAAAGACAGGCCAGGAAGAAAAGGAAGGGGATCTACCCTTTATGGGAGATGGCAGCTGGAATGCCTGAAATTCTGTGTGGAGATGGATGATGAACTAGCTGAGTGTTTATGGTCATGATTGGCAGACAAACCAACACTGATGTCTGCCACAGAACCCCCAATGAGGAGGAAGAAGATGATGTGGCCTTYTTCAGACAACTGGAAGAAGCCCCATGTTCAGAGGCCCTGCTCCTCATGGGGGACTTGAACAACCCCAATATCTGCTGGGCAGGGCACAAGCAATCCAGGAAGTTTCTGGAGAGCATTGATGACAACATCCTAATAGAGGTGATTGAGGAACCAATGATGAGAGAGGCTCTACTGGACCTTATTCTTACCAACAAGGAAGAACTGGCCTGGAATACAATGGTCAGGGGCAACTTTGGCTGCAGTGAGCATGAGATGGTAGAGTTCAGGATCATGAAATGAGGGAACAAAGCAGAAAACAGGATCACAACCCTTCAGGAGTACAAATTTTCATGTATTTGGGAATCTGCTGGCAGGAATCACATCAGATATGGCCCTGAAAAAAAGAGTGGTCCAGGAAAGTTTGTTGATTTTCAAAGATCTCTTCCTCYAAGTTCAAGATTTGTCCATCCCAATGACCGGAAAATCAAGCAAAGGCAGTAGGAGGCCTGCATGAATGAACAAGGAGTTCCTGATGACAAAAAGGAAGCATACRAGAGGTGGAAGCAGGGACAGGACCTAGAAGGAATATGCAGACACTGTCTGAGCATGCAAGGATGGAGTTAGGAAAGCCAAAGCCCATCTGGAGTTGAATCTGGTGAAGGATGTGAAAGGCAACAAGAAAGGATTCTGCAAGTACATCAGGGCCCACTGYGGAATGAGGAAGGGGACCTGGTGAAAAAGGGCATGGAAAAGGCTGAAGTACTCCATGCCTTTTTCACCTCAGTCATTACTGGTAAGACTGGTCTTCAGCAAAGCCAGGCCCCTTAGTCCAGTGGGAAAGTCTGGAGCAAGGAAGACCTACATGTGGCCAAGAAGGCCAATGGTATCCTGGGCTGCATTAGGCAGAGTGTTGCCAGCAGGTCGAGGGAGGTGATCCTGCCCCTCTMSTCAGCCCTGGGGAGGCCTCATCTCGACTCCTGTGTCCAGTTCTGGGCTTCCCAGGACAAGAGAGACATGRARCTACTGGAGRGAGTCCAGCRTAGGGCTACAAAGATGATCGGAGGGCYGGAGCAYCTGSCCTATGAGGMAYGGCTGTGAGAGCTGGGCCTGTTTAGCCTGGAGGAGAGAAGACTGAGGGGGGATCTTATCAATGTGTGTAAGTACCTGAAGGGAGCGTGTCAAGGGGACAGGGACAAACTCTTTTCAGTTGTCCCGTGTGACAGGACAAGAGGCAATGGGCACAAATTGAAGCACAGGAAGTTCCGCCTGAACGTGAGGGGGACTTTCTTCCCTGTGAGCGTGACAGAGCACTGGAACAGGTTGCCCAGAGAGGTTGTGGAGTCTCCTTCTCKGGAGATCTTCAAGGCCCRCCTGGATGCAACCCTGTCTAACATGCTGYAGGTGACCCTGCTGAGCGGGGAGGTTGGACTAGATGATCTCCAGAGGTCCCTTCCAACCTTACTGATTCTATGATACCCTCAGTGGAAAAGAATCCAGTTAGGGAACATTCAAACGAACTGGATATACACTAGCTGATGTTATGGTGAGGCCACTCTCAGTTATCTTTGAAAGATCATGACATCTGGGAGCAGTTCTGGAGGATTAGAAGAAAGCAAATGTCTCTCCTATCTTCAAGGACAATGACGAGTATCTGGGGAACTACAGGCTACTCAACCTTATCTTGATCCCTGAGAAGAATGAAGCAACACCTCCTAGAAAGCATTTCCAAGTACGTGAAGGACAAGAAGGTGACTGGCAGTACTCAGCATGGATTTATGAAGAGGAAATTGTGCTTAAACAGCCTGGCAGCCCTCTACAATGAGATGACTGGCTTGGTGGGTAAGAGGATATTAATGAATGATGCTTATCTTGACTTTAGTAAGGCTTTTGATACTATCTCTCATAACATCCTCATAGACAAGCTGATGAAGTGTGGAGYAGATAAGTGAACAGTGAGGTGGACTATAAACTGGCTGAACTCCTGGGCTCAGAGTTGTGATTAGCAGCACAAAGTCCAGTTGGAGGCCATTCACAAGTGCAGTACCCCAGGGGACTATACTGAGCCCAATACTGTTTAATATCATTTATGACCTAGATGAAGGGACACAGTGCAGCCTAAGCAAGATTGTAGATGATACAAAACTGGGAGAAGTGTTTGATATGCCAGATGGTTGTGTCACCATTTAGAGGAACCTTGACAGGCTACAGAAGTGGGCGGAGAAGRGCCTCAAGAAGTTCAACAAGGGAAAGTGCAAAGTCCTTCACCTGGGGAGGAATAATCCACATGCAGCAGTACACACTGGGGGCTGATTAGGTTGAAAGCAGCCTTGCAGAAAAAGCACTGGAAGTCCTGGTGGATAAAAAGATGAACACCAGCCAGCAACGTGCCCGTGCTGCAAAGAAGGCCAACAGCATCCTGGGCTGCATTAGGAAGAATGTTGCCAGCAGGTCAAGGGAGGTGATTCTGCCCCTCTATTCAGCAATACTGTGACCAYGTCTGGAGTAATGTGTCCAGTGCTGGGCTTAGTACAAGAAAGACATGGACACAGTGGAGTGGGTCCAGCAAACGGTCACAAAGTGAGTGATCATACAAGGAGAGCTGATGGAATGAGGATCCCTGATGAGGGATCAGATAGGACGTCCCAGCTGAGACAACTGGGATTGTTTAGCCTAGAGAACAGAAGGCTCAGGGGAATCTTATCGATATGTATAAATATCTGATGGGAGGGTGTAAAGAAAACATAGCCCGACTCKTCTCAGTGCACCCAATGACAGGAGAAGAGGCAATGAGCACAAATTGAAATGTAGGAAATCTCATTTAAACTTAAGGAAAAAAAAAAAGCTTCTTTACTGTGAGGGTGGTCAAACCCTGGAACACATTGCCCAGTGAGCAACTTATCCCATCCCTGGAAATACTCAAAACTTGACTGGATGTGATACTGAGCAACCTACTCTAGTTGACTCTGCTTTGAGCAGGGAGGTTGGACTAGATGWTCTCCAGAGGTCTCTTCCAACATCAGTTATTCTGTGATTCTCGGATTCTACTCAGAAAAAACTTAAGCACTGCAAATAACTCAARTACACCTTCATTCAACATGCAGTAGGTTCAGATGAGGTAAATGGAATGGAAAATGCTACCAGAAACAAGCCTATGACACAATGCCAAGGAATGTCCTTTACCTAAAAACACATGTGCAGAGCTAGCTACTGTCTTTTTGTTAAGTATAGCAAAATTAAAGAGCACAGAGATGCAGAAAAGGAAGAATCGGGGGCTATAGAGGCCACTTCAAGAGTAGAATTTGAAAATGCTAGGCTTTTTTTTTTTTTTTTTTTTTTTTTAATCTTATAAGGTCTACATTAGGGGCTACAATGTAAGGATAAATAAGGTGAATAATACATTTCCATTTACCATCTCATGATGCAAGACTAGTGGAATTAAAAGCAGGCTGTTCCTAAAGAAACTTGTAAACAAAAGAGCAAACATACTGCACAGTCAGACACCTGCTCAGTAATACATATACCTTTCTTTTCTTTCTATGCATACAAAATGCCACTTTTAAAATCATTTTCTGAGTTTCTCGCTCTGAAATCATCGCTGCTCTACCAGTGCTTCTGCATCCCRCACCTCAGATTTAAAAACAAACCCCAAAAGAATAAACTGTGTTTAGATCCTRCTTCTGGCCCCTGCCAAGTCTATTTTGCCTACTATATTTCTTTCTAAATTTCTTTATTGTATTATCAGATTATTATTTGTTGGATGTCATGCAAACAGACCTSCCACTACTTCTGCATAGCTCTCCATTTTACCCTTCAGATATCAGAAAGGTTTGCTGAGGTTCAGACTCCCTGTATACACTACTTTTTCTACTTTTTTTTTTAATTTGTTCTGCCTATTCCTTTCAAAGAATAGTATCAGAAGCTCTGATGCCTCTCTGCAGAGTTGCAACCAAGTCTTTAATGCAGGCAGTTAGTGACAGAAGACGGAATTCCTTAGAACAGTGCACAATTAATCTGTTTTACAGGGAACCAAGAACAGCAGCACAGTATTCGCAGCTCACTCCTCCCTGTCAGCTGCACAAGTGGAGCACCTGGGAGCACAGCCAGCCTCCGCCTCAGGTACAGTCAACAAAGAGCGTGGAGCCTGCGCTGTTAAGCTCTGAACAGAACCTTCCCTCTACAGCGCTTCACAGTGTATTTCCATGGGAACAGACTCAGGGCTTTCCTGTTGCCGGGGAGACACAGTCACTGCTTTCGGAGACTGAGGAACCTTGTCTCTGAAGCATTTCAGCGTCTCTAGGATCATAAGGAGTTTTACACAAACATAAGCACTTCYCCCCGGATAAACAGATCAACGACTCTCATTTTTTTTCCCAGAACCTATTTTGGGCACTTTGTATGTCAGATTATTCTCAATAGCTGGTTTTGATATCAAAATTTAAAATGACATCTTTCCTGCTATTGTTATGGTAAATCTTCTGAATCACTGTCACTGACCAAGCCTGCAGTAAAACTAATTCCTTCCTCTTTGTGGGTTTCCTTTGRTATTGATCTGCACTTAAAGCTGGCCAGCAAAGACAGTGTCACTCCCACTCCATCTTCCCCCACTYCCACTGTTTTGAAATAGAAAACACGTTTGTAGAATCAGAGGGGTTTCTGTACACTCGRGGCCTCAAGATGGCAGTAGTGCTGGATGGCAGTACAGGCACAAAAGAGGAGGAGGATTCCTACAATGTTTCTGAGCTCTGCTGTCAAGTATTTGAAGCTGTGGGCGGCACAGAGACTGCTCCCCGTGCAGTTTCCTACTGCCCCTGTGTGGCAGCCTTTACCAGTTAACTGATGAGACGTTCTGCCGTGCAGGACCTCAGCAGAGGAAGGACCTGGAGGGCTACTGTGGAGGAGTAGCACTACCAGCTTAGCAAAACATTTCTCAGGTTCCTGTGGACAAGCAAAGGTGGTTCCTTGGGGTTGCAGGCAGGCAGCACCTGCCTGACTGCTGATGCCACAGATTCTCCTTCCACATTTTCCCTTCCCTCACACAACTTTTTCCCCCATCCTTTCTGGTACAAACAAAGCATAGGCCCACCACAAAGGTCCTTGGAAGTTGAGGATCAGCAATTCGGGGAGGGAGTGACAACTGATTTGGGAGTAYCGGGCTCCTGTTTATCTACTGTGGGGGAAGGAGGGGCAGTTAGAGACTATGCTCAAAGGAGTGATGGATGGTCTCCCACAATGGAGGAGCCTGGAAGCTCGTAATTTCTGGCAGCAGAAGGGCCCCCAGTGAAGGGGAACAAGCACTATTCGCTACAAGTGGCTTTAGAGCCATCTGGGTCTGAAACATGCATTAACATCCAGAGAAAAAGGCACATGACTGGCTGGAAATTCTCTTCTGCAGGGGACAGAGGCACTCATCTGCCAGCCAGACATGCTGTCATGGGAGGCTTGTTAGTAGCTGGGCACTCTCAGAGGGAGACTACTGAGGCTCACCCAGCCCTTGATGCTCATTCACCTGGACAACAATAATATTGCCTAAGGAGTCCTGGAGCAAATTAAGAGGGACTTCAGAGTTCTGGGGACAAAGAGGTAGAACATGGGAGCCCAGGAAATCTCTTTGATCTTACAGGTGCAGGGGARAAGCCAGGTAGGAGTAGGCGCATCCTGCAAGTTAACAATGAGCTATGTGGCTAGTGTTACATAAAAACAGAGTCTTGGCTTTTGTGACCATGGTTCCCTCTTTGAGGSATGAGGGCTGCTAGCAAGAAGAAGGATTAATTTGACAAAGTGGTAGAGAAGCATCTTTGCCAAAGGACTGTGGTAACAACCTGTATGTTAGGGGATGGTGACAACAGCTTGCAGTTAAGTGAGGGAATAGAGATGGGGCAGGGTGTTGAGAGTGAGTGAGMCCCTGAGAAGAATAAAGCAGGTCAAAACAAGCCCACCTTAAAGTGCCTAACAGCCTGGGAAATACGAAGAGGGAGCCACAGCTCCATGTGCAGATGCAAAGCAATCATATTATTGGAATGACAGAAAGGATGGATACCTTGCACAACTGGAGTGCTACRGCAGATGACTATGGGCTCATCAGGAAAGATAGGCAGGGAAGATAAGGAGGGGGAATGCCCTTTGCTTGCAACACCAAGAACCTGAAAATTTGGAGGTGGTTTAGAGCCTGTGGATTAGGAGCAGAAGAGAGGCTAAAAAAGGCAATGTGGTGGTGGGAGCCTGTTACAGACCACACAAAAAGGGTGAAAAAGTGTATGAAATCTTCAAGTAAATCAGAAAGTATCCAGATCATGGACCTTAGTTCTTATGGGAGACTTAAACCTCCCTGACGTCAGCTGGAGGGGCAACACAGCAGGATGCAAACAGTAATCTCATGAAGTTCAACAAAGGGAAATGCAATGTCCTCCACCTGGGGAGGAATAACTTTGTGCACAGGGTGTCTGTATGGAGGTGGGGGGAGAGAGAACCTTGCCAAATCCTGGGCTGAGCATGGCCACATACCTTAACTAAGGGCAGCAGCAGCAATTCCTAAATTCATATACAGCAAGAGGCAATGTTCATCTGTGCTGTGTGTATCAGACCAGGAATCCCTACTTTCAGATAAAAAGGCCTCCTCATATAGAGTCTTTCAGATCAGGACCAAATCCCTTTGTTAATATTCTCTTGGGTAAACTAAATATACTGAGTCCTTCTGGTTGCTCATAATCATGTTTTCCCAAAATTGGGTTCTGTTACCCAGTGTGCAAACAAGCACCACTAGGTGGTAGATCCACAAAGCTAGCACCCATCTCTGCACAGAAATGAAATGAACAAATATCTTGACCCTGTGTGTCTATTGGTTGCTTGCACAACGGGTAACAGAACCCAATTTTGGGACAACAGTTTGGCACTCCAGATGGAACCTGATGTAGTTGATTCAACATCCACAACTATGCAAAGTCACAAATGATACAAAAAGATTTAAGAAAACGTTTGAGTAGCAAAAAATTCTTAGAAATGATTCACAACTGATGCAATATCAAGATGTTGCGTAATTGTTGACACAAAATTTCTATTAAGTATTTAGAAAGAAGCCAGAGGATATGTTCACACCTTATATTGATGACAAAATGCTTATTACTACAACTGTTCCTATACAAAGGTGGTAAAGGCATAAAGGCAGATAGTTTTAAATCATTTGCTTGATACTGTCATTCAACATTTTACAAGAGATGACTTACGTGCTGCTCAGACCATCACTGTGAATTTTTAAGAAATCTTGRTGCACTGGATGAGAATAGAGGAAAGGTACCATTGTACCAGATAACTAAGAATTATGAACTGGATGACTTGATTAATTACAAGCCAGTAAGTTTGACAGTCTAACAGTACTGTTGATATACAACTCAGTAAATATTGGTGCTACTGAAGAATGTTTTTATAGTTAACATAGATTAAATTAGTTTTTATGGAAAACATATCTTGTCAAACTAAGCTGATAAATTTTCATAAGGCTATTTAGGAAAAAAATAGCCACACCCATACAGCTTTCCATTAAACACCAACTGTATGGGTACACTTATATGGTGAATATAACTGAGGTCAGAGCTGAGGCTCTAACCAGCCACCTGGTAACACAAGATGTAACTCACTGCAGATGTATGTAATATATGCATCTATTGATAAGCTGAATACTCTTGATCAATGGAGAGGAACAGGCACTTTTACAGAAGTTTCAGGAGATTACAGAATGATCTATATTCAGCCTTTATATTACAGTGTGGTGAGTTAAACCCTCTATTGACCGTGAAGAGAATCTACAAAGACTAGTTCAGATGTAGACATATGCAGCTAATCAAATAAACCACRTCTTTTTTATTCATTTGTAATGCATGCTGCTAGAATCTAAGCAGAGAAACCACAGAATAGTGTAACAGAAGCATTTTAAATAACCTAACTACTTAACAAGAGCTCTAATGCACAGTTACAAAGTGACTGGTGTATGTAAACTGCTACTCTTCAATTAGGTGCTGTGATAACAAATTGCTGAGCAAACTCCGGGAACAATGACTATGTCACGATCAGCATTAGCTGAATAACATTTTGTCTCACTATCTTAAGTTGAGCCACAGAGTCCTTGTTTTTCTCATTTTTTGGGAATTTCTTTAGAAGTTAGTAAATGACAAAGGAGTATTGTTCAGGTTGAGAACCAGTATTCATCTCATTTACAGGTCCCAAAAGTTATTATGGCGAAACAGTGAAGGGGAGAAACAAACTACCACAAGAAGCAAGAATAAGCAGCCAGAGCAGAGTAAGAGCTTCTTAAATCAGCTTTACCAGTAAATCCAATTTGCATAGGGAAAAGTTTTCCAAGACAAGAAAGAAATAAAGCAGTGGGAAAAGTGTTTTTCAGATAGGAAGCAGGAAAGGGGAAGAAAATTCACAATAAAACACTTGTAACTAGCTGAGTTTGTAGGTATTTGAAACAAACTAATTTGGATTAATGCAACATAATCACAAAAAGAATAAATGCAAGATTTTCACATGTTGCTGGCTCAGTGCTGACACTTCAGGAATGGTGGGTTTTGAAATAAATGTCCAAGAAAGCCCAAGGGACTGTATCAGGACTTCAAAAGTTTTAAGTGCTGGCCTGGTCAAGTGAAACTGTATTTTGATTCAACTATACAATGCTGAGGTATCTGCTGTACCCTGTAGCATTTTGAATAAAATACTCAACCATCCACAAAATCAGTACACCACATATTTAATATATGTCAAAAAAATTCTAAATAATATCAGCTGAATGAAGAATTCACAGTAGATAGGATCTGTTGTCTGGTTAATGTCATTTAATATATTTATCAATAATACAGAAGTATGAAATGGAAATGAATCCTTAATACATTTACATAAGACACAAGGAAAAAGGTAAGCCACTTACACTGTCATCCAAATCATGTGGTGAACTGGGAACAAACCCCATCTATATAAACATGTATTCAGAGAACCTGAAATAGGGCTTCTAGGGAAGCAACAAACCTGAAAAGGTCCTCCCAAACTTTGAAGAAACAATGGACACAAAATGCACATGCAAAGCAAGAGTCAAACCGTTGATGCAATTCCAGATACGTGAGCCAGGAACTACCTGGTACAAGCAGCTAGTGTGTACTTCCGCAGCACAGGGGTCATCTTGGCATACTGTAACTACCATGAGAAATAAAGCCGAAGCACAGGTGTAAGGGCAGAAAATAGGAGGAAGGGAAATAGCAATAGAAACTCTAGAAAAAAAATACAGTTAGTACAAAAACAAGGGGGAGGAGAAAGACACAGTAGGACCAGATAAGGAGAAGGGATTGAGGAAGGAGCTAAGGATGCAGAGAAAGCATTAGCTAGAAAATGACATAAAAGACACAGAAAGATGGTGCAAATAAATTATTGACACAAGAAAAATTAAAATAGAGCACAGATAAGTGCATACGGAAAGACAGGCAAGAAAGAAAATCTGTGAAAGTACAGTCAGTGATGGAGGAGAAGGAAAAACAGTTGCAGGACAGAGAAGTAAGAGGTAAGTTGTACTAGATGGTATCAAAGCCCTGTGATGGGGTACAGTCAGAATCTCCTGTGGCCTCTGCCAAGAACTATTCAAGAGCTTGCCAGAAGGTATTCCTCTGCTGAATAACTGAAACACAGGAAGTTCCATCTGAACATGAGGAAAAACTTTACTGTGAGGGTGACTGAGCATTGGAACARGATGCCCAGAGAGGTTGTGGAGTCTCCTTCCTTGGTGATATTCAAAGCCATCTGGACAGGTTCCTGGGCAACATACGCYAAGTGACCATGCCTGAGGAGGTAGTTGGACTACGTGATCTCCAGAGGTCCCTTCTGAGCTCAACCATTCTGCAATTCTGTGAATATCAGAGTGCCACAAAGAAACTATGGGGCAGCAAGTACCCAAGATAGGCATGTCCACACAAGCCCTGTCCACATGAGCTCAGCATTCAGGATTCAGACAAGGAAGAGATTTAACTGATTGGGAGAAAGARGTGAGAGATGGAAATACAGTCCAGGCCCAGGCCCTTCATGTGCAGCAAAGCCACAAGARTATTGTTCAAGGTCTGGCTTCCTCAGCACATGGCCAAGTGGSTGTTGCTGGAGACTTGTCATACATTCTATTCATACCTGAAAAGCTAGGAAAAATTGGTAATAACCTATAGATGTTCAAAGGAACTAGCATGAAAGTCTGTAAATAAGAAGTGACCTGAAATACTTGAAGAGAAAGTAAGCAAGTACTTTATCATATAACCATAAGTACCATTACCCACCTTAATGTTTAATACTTTTGTTGTAGAATTAAATGTATCATAAAGACAATGTTTAATATTAATGTGCATTCTAATATGCGTAATAGTATTTCTCTCCACAACTGCAGATTATGCTACCATGATAATAAAAAATGTGAGACTCTCCAAAAGCCAAGTGCTCAGGTCAAGTCTGGTTCCTCCCACTCAGCCACCATACACAGCTCAGTTCCTGCAGCTAAAAATTTATCCCCCAAACCACCTGAAACCAGTTCACACCATTTCCTTTCCAACTCTTTTCTAACAGGAGCAAAGTAGATAGCAGGTAAATAAAGGAGGTTAAATTGTCCTGGATGAAGAAAGCTTGCCTATTTACTGCTCTTTCCCTCACCACTTTTTATACACTCTGCAGCTGGCTTTTGTTTCCTAATCTGCATTTCATCTCACAACAACACCCATGCCTACCTCCAGAACTGGTCATTCACCAGAGCTCCCTATGGATTCCCTAATCTGCACTGCAAAACCTCTTACCCTTTTCCTCTACCATTTTCCAGGCATTGCTTCCTAGCTCACTGCTGCTCCTCTGCGTTTTGACTCCTCCTTGGACTGCATGCTTCAGCCTTCACTCAGATGTCCTTACTATACTGATGCAAAGATGTATTCAGCTCTCAGCTATGGTAASAAGCAGTGGTGAATAAGAACAGCATTCTGCACAGTACAAACAGAGCATTGGATAGTCCCAGTTTGATGTGCAGAATAGGCTTCCATGGAGCAGTTGAAGGTGGCCCAGAAGGGAAAGCAGGGGAAAGAAAAGAAAGGACAAAAGTCAAATGGAGCAATGCATATCTAAACAGTGAGTAARCCATCATAGTAGCATTAAGTGCAGGTGCATGCTTGCTAAAATATTTTGAAATTTCTTACTCTTTTACATCCGAATTAAGCAATATAGACTTCAGGGGATTTCATTTTAATTTTCTAAATCGAGTTTTTGTTTGGTACTTCCTATGTTTGTTTTTCAAATTAAAGATGATGGTACTCTGCTACGCACAACTCTCATCAGAGAGCAGCATAACAATCCTGTTAATCCTTTCTCTCAGTTCTGTAAATCCTTCTCCTATCCCATAACACCCTAACCTACTGTTGGCACGATCTGTGTTCTACTTTTCCAAGATACCTTCATCCTTCCATAAGACTCGAAGAAAAYCTTGACCTTACCACCTGCTCCCAGGGATTTCTCATCTATTAGCACCATGCAGAACACCCACAACATGAYTTGCTAGGAAAAAGACAATCGGGCTCATGAAGTTTTAATTCCTTTTGATGAAAACGGGTTTTCCAAAAAAGTTCTCCTATCTTCACTCCTCTCCTCATCCAAAATATACTCTATAAACTGAAACCAAATATTTTATATTAATTTTTAAATCAATAAAGACAACTTACATAGGTAAGGGAAATTTATCTAGTCCAGAGGGACTCTAATAGGCTACAGAAACAATGAAGTCAAAGATGGAGAACAGAGTTTCAGCTACAGTATTTAAAAAGTCAATTTTTTTCTTTTAAAAACTGTTTAAAGCCAATGACTAGCATCTGGAATAAAAGTAGCCTTTATTATTTATTACCCTTATGCGTAATAAAAGAGTGTGAAAAATTCACATTTCTAACACCATCGGATCTCAGATTAAAAGTTCATTTAGCYGACAATTCTCTCTCCATCAACATTCAGTAATAGATGTTTGAAGAAAGACTATAAGGAAAAAAAAGCAACAACAGAATCTGAAGGGCTTATATCCCCCAAATCTTGTCTATTATTAACAACTATATCAGATTTTCTAATAAAATATATTCCTGCATATTAAAACATTTGCCTTTTTCATATATGCGTAGAGCRTCATAGCCACAGAATACTATTGCTGTAAGAAACAAGGCATACATATTCCCCTTGTACGACCTTTCTGTTTTCAGCAATCATGGTTACTAACATCCTGAGCCAGAGCCTTAATCTAGGCTACCATGTTTAATAGCCACTAATGAACTTGTCTAACATCCTTAAACCCATTTATACTATAGGTTGCTAAAACATCCTCTAGTAATGAACTCTACAATCTGATTTGGCACTATTAGAAAAATGCCTCTTTGTCTTAAATCTGCTGCCTGATAATTTGATCACATGCCCGTATGTTCTGTAAATCACGTGTCCACATCTTCTATAATTTGTRCTTTGCCTTTCCCCCAAGGATAATCTCTAACATAAATCACAGAATCATAGAATCAGTAAGGTTGGAAGGGACCTCTGGGTTCTAGTCCAACCTCGCTGCTCAGCAGGGTCACCTACAGCATGTTAGACAGGGTTGTGTCCAGGCGGGCTTTGAAGATCTCCAGAGAAGGAGACTCCACAACCTCTCTGGGCAACTTGTTCCAGTGCTCCGTCACTCTCACAGGGAAGAAAGTCCCACTCACGTTCAGGCGGAACTTCCTCTAGTTCAATTTGTGCCCATTGTCTCTTGTCCTGTCACATGGGATAACTGAAAAGAGTTTCTCCCCATCCCCTTGACACCCTCCCTTCAGGTACTTACACACATTGATAAGATCCCCCCTCAGTCTTCTCTCCTCCAGGCTAAACAGGCCCAGCTCTCACAGCCATGCCTCATAGGGCAGATGCTCCAGCCCTCTGATCATCTTTGTAGCCCTGCGCTGGACTCTCTCCAGTAGATCCCCAGTACTGGGGAGCCCAGAACTGGACATAGGAGTTGAGATGAGGCCTCCCCAGGGCTGACTAGAGGGGCAGGATCACCCCTCTCGACCTGCTGGCAACACTCTGCCTAAATGCAGCCCTTCTTGGCCACAAGGGCACACTGCTGGCTCATGGTCAATCTGTCATCCACCAGCACTCCCAGGTCCTTCTCTGCAGAGCTGCTAACGAGCAAGTCAGCCCCCAGCTTGTACTGGTGCCTAGGGTTATTCTTTCCTAGGTGCAGGACTCTGCGCTTGACCTTGTTGAATCTCAGGAGGTTCCTCTCTGCCCAGCTCTCTCCAGCCTCTCCAGGTCCCTCTGAATGGCAGCACAGCCCTCAGGTGTGTCAGCCACTCCTCCCAGCTTGGTATCATCAGCAGACTTGCTGAGGAGGCACTCTGTCCCCTCATCCAGGTCATTGATGAAGAAGTTGAACAGGATGGGACCCAGTMCTGAGCCCTGGGGGACGCCACTAGCCACAGTCCTCCAACTAGACTCCATGCCACTGATGACGACTCTCTGAGCTCTGCCTTTCAGCCAGTTCTCAATCCACCATCTCTGTCCACTCATCTAACCCACACTTCCTGAGCTTCTCTAGGAGGATGTTATGGGAGACAGTGTCAAAGGCCTTGCTGACRTCCAAGTACACAATGTCCACTGCTCTTCCCTCATCTACCCAGCCAGTCATTCCATCATAGAACACGATCAGATTGGTTAAGCAGGATTTCCCCTTGGTGAATCCACGCTGCCTACTCCTGATCACTTTCTTCTCCTCCATATGCCTGGAGATGACATCCAGGATGAGCTGTTCCATCCCCTTCCCAGGGATGGAGGTGAGGCTGACTGGCCTGTAGTTGCCTGGGTCCTCCATCTTGCCCTTCTTGAAGCCTGGAGTGACACTGGCTTTCTTCCAGTCTTCAGGCACCTCTCCACTTCTCCAGGACCTTTCCAAGATGATGGAGAGCGGCCTGGCAACAACATCCGCCAGCTCCCTCAGTTACCCGTGGGTGCATCCCATCCGGGCCCATGGATATGTGGATGTCTAGCCTGCTCAGAAGGTCTCTAATCCTTTCCTCCTCAACCAAAGGAAAGTCTTCCCTTCTCTGGACTTTCTCCCTCAYRTCCAGGCTGCAGGATTCCTGGGGGCTGCCCTTAGCAGTGGAGACTGAAGCAAAGAAGGCATTTGGTAATTCTGCCCTCTCTGCATCCCTTGTCACCAGGGCCCCTGCCCAATTCAGTAGCGGGCCCACATTTTCCTAGTCCTCCTCTTGCTGCTGATGTATTTGAAGAAGCCCTTCCTGTTGTCCTTGACATCCCTTGCCAGACTCAATTCCARCTGGGCCTTAGCCTTCCTCGCAGCATCTCTATATACTCTGACTGCAGTCCTGTAATTCTCCCAAGTAGCCTGTCCCCTCTTCCACATTCTGTGTATTTTCTTCTTCTGTCTGAATTTGGYCAGGAGCTCTTTGCTCACCCATGCAGGTCTCCTGTTCCTTCTGCCGCACTTCTAACTCATAGGGATGCACCGCTCTTGAGCTYGGAGGAAGTGATGTTTGAATATTAGCCAGCTCTCCTGGACCCTCTCCCTTCTAGGGCCTTAACCCATGGGATTCTTCCAATTAGGTCTCTGAAGAGCCCAAAGTCTGCTCTCCTGAAGTCCAGGGTTGCAATCCTGCTTGTTGCCTTAGTTCTTTCCTGCAGGATCCTGAACTCCACCRTYTTGTGGTCACTGCAGCCAAGGCTGCCCYCARCCTTCACATCTCYAACCAGTCCYTCTCTGTTGKTAAGGACTAAGTCCAGCAGGACACCCTTCCTCRTAGGCTCCTCCACCATTTGTGACAAGAAGTTATCATCGATGCATTGCAGGAGCCTCCTGGACTGTTTGTGCCTTGCTGTGTAGTCCCTCCAGCAGATGTCAGGGTGGTTGAAGTCCCCCATGAGAACCAGGGCCTGTGATCCTGAAGCTACCTCCAGCTGTCTATAGAAGGCCTCATCAACTTTCTCTTCCTGGTCAGGTGGCCTGTAGTAGACACYCACAACAGCGYCCCCCATRCTAKCCTGCCCTTTGATCTTCACCCATAAGCTCTCAACTGCCTCCTCCTTCTCCTCCCCGCCTAGGCAGAGCTYGATGCATTCCAGTTCTCTCTCACATAAACAGCAACTCYACCACCTCACCTTCCTGGCCTSTCTCTCCTAARAAGCCCATATCCATCCATGGCAGCATTCCAGTCATGAGAGTTATCYCACCATGTCTYTGTGATTGCAACGAGATCATGGCCCTGMGATCRCACACAGATCTCCAGCTCCTCCTGTTTGTTCCCCATGCTGCATGCATTGGTATACATGCATTTTAAAGAGGTGGTCATGCCTGCAGGTTTCCCAGGAAGGGTGTCGCCCATAGCCATGTCGCAAACGCACATCCCCAACATGGTCTTCTTTGTCTATCTTTTCCTAAAAATTTTCATATTCCTCCTCTCCATGTCTCACTATCCCCATCACCTTTTCTGTAATTCTTCCAGTTTTACTAGTCACTGCATCTCAGAGGATATAGATCTGCATGAACTTTTCAGGGCACGGGTGAATCACATATATATACAATTATACAATAATAACTTGAGTTCTGTTAATTATTTTCCTATAATACCTAATAYAAAATTTTCCATTTTAATTCCTACTGGTTGTTAAGCTGTTAGTATTTGCAGACAACTATCTACAAAGATCACAGAATCAAAGAATGGTTGAGGTTGGAAGGGACCTCTGAAGATCATCTAGTTCAACCTCCCTGCTCAGCAGGGTCACCTACAGCATGTTAGACAGGGTTGCATCCAGGCGGGGCTTGAAGGTCTCCAGATCTCTCCAGAGAAGGAGACTCCACAACCTCTCTAGGCAACCTGTTCCAGTGCTCTGTCACTCTCACAGGAAAGAAGTTCTTCCTTGTATTCAAGTAGAACTTCCTGTGTTCCAGTTTGTGCCCATTGCCTCTTGCCCTGTTGCATGGCACCACTGAAAAGAGTCCAGCCCCATTCCCTTGACACYCTCCCTTCAGAAACTTATAGATATTGATAAGATCCCCTCTTAGTCTGCTCTTCTGCAGGCTAAAGAGGCCCARCTCTTGCAGCCTTYCCTCATAGTGGAGATGCTCCAGTCCTCTGATCATCTTAGTAAGGATGCTGAGGTATCTTTCCTGAGACAAAAGAGGTAATTTTGACAACGTGTCTACACTAGTACGCTTATCTTCTCCACATGCATTACTCCTGAATTCAACATTCAGTTTAATCTGCCATATTACAGGTTTAGGTTTAGGTTTTATGACCTAATGTCACTTCATCAGCTAATGTTGTTGCTTTGTCATTTACCTTTTTCCAAATTATTTATGAACAAATTGAATACCAATGAGACACCAAACTGTCATTCCTTCCACTATGAAAACTGAACATTTATTCCTTCTTCTGTTTCCTACCTTTCCCTATTGCCTTTGAGGAATTTCCTGATTGATTACATGCTTCCTTTATTAACCTTTGTATTTTTTTAGAAACCTTGCTGAGAGCATTTTAAAAACATGTAAGTACAATGCACTTGCAGACCCACTCTTGTTCATAGGATTCTTCACAGAACCTAATCCTAATAGAAAATGGGCACAATAGACAACAGAATATGGGCATAACAGAGCTGTGGGGCATAGTTTGGCTCTATAGAAGACATGCTGACTCCTTCTCTGCAATGGCATGCTTACAGCACAAAAAGGATACCAACTCTTTGAACCTACACACCCCAAAAAGCAGGACTTGACATCAATAATTACAATTTCATGTACAATTTACAATGCTAAATACAAATTCAGGAGGAAAACTGTAGCTCTTGACAGAAGCATTCACTCAGAAAATAAAACATGAAAGATGTATAAGAAGCCTGACAGAAGATATTACAGAAMATGATGTCAGTCAGTAGTTTTCTCACCCTTTTATCACACTGCAGCCAATACTGGTCACATCTCAAATATGTGCACAGCAAAATTAATAGAGATCCAGAAATGAAAAAAAAAAAATTAGGAATTAAATAATTCTCTTATGAAGAGAAGAGGAACTGAAAAAGTGTGTTTACATTACAGAGGAGAGGAAAAATATACAAAATATACAAAAATAYACAAAATTAAGATTTGCACTGAGACAAAATTAGGAGCACATTATCTTATAATAGAAGAACTAGGGGTCCACCAAACAAAACACAGGGCAACAAATTTTAAAACAAGAAAAGCTTTTTCATTCAAAATAGTYAGCCTGAGGTACTAACTGGCATAGGGCTTGACAAGAGACTTGGAAGATGCAGAAAGGAACCACCTAGGCAACAAGGATTCAGTTTTCTTGACGGTACGAGCCACACAGTAAAATCTTTGTGTGGCCAACAGCCATGAGAAACACAGCACATACTTCAGTGGCAGGGAGAGGAAGTACCAGTCARTCAACAGAAATGTTATGGCAGCAGATATCTCACAGGTTCCTTCACACTGCCTTGGGCCCAAGCTGGTCTATGCACACCTCTAAATCCCAGGGAGACCCAGTGATGGTATTCTTGGCAGAGCCACCATTTTGCTTTCTTCCAAAGCTAGATCTGGATTTCCAGGCACAAAAATGGCACCAGTTTTACTAACAAACCATACACAGGCATCCTTCGACTAGACACTTACTTTAATACAATAATATACAGAGCTATAATGTTACAAAGAGAAAGTCTGGAAAGAACAAAGACCATTGAACAAAAGCAAAATCCACTGGGAACTAAGAGGAACCTTTTGTGAGGGCAGCTTATTGCCTTAAATTAATCATGAGGAATTTGAAAGACTGCTCTAGTGAGGTGACTGGTGATTGGGCTATTTTTTTCTGATTATGAATAAGCACTATGCCATATAAATAATGCACCTAGTTTGCTGGCACAAATCAAACAGCAGATGCCAATAGGGAAACATAGTTAAAAATGAAGGTACATTTACAGGAGTAGTAACTAGTCCAACAACATTAAACAGCATCATTCACAGTCTGGAAGTGAATACAAAGTCACCTCTCATAAAATGAACTGGAGAGGAAAACAGAACTGCCAGGTCAAGACATAAAGACATCATATTAAGATGGCTCCATTTAAAAAAAAATGTGTGTTTAAATGCAATGATCAATAAAGGAACAAAGAACATCCCCATAAAGTGGGACATCATATCTTGAAAAGCAGAAATTCTGAAAAGGAAATAGGGATCATCAGAGTGGGAAAACAACTCACTCTGAATTACCTGTGCCACGCTGAGGCATAGAGAGCCAAAGCAACCTTGGACTTACAAAGATAGGAACAGTAGGATGATTTTCTTTATATAGTTTCCACACTAGTGAAATCTATGTTTGAATATTGAATAAAGTTGTGCCATGTACAATTTATAAAAGAGCCAAGAAAGCAATTCAGATGGCTGAAAAACGTTGTCATGAAAGATTTGAATAACTCAACATGTTAATGAATGAAACTTAATGTTGGGAGATGACATGATTATGGTTTTTAAGTATATTCAATGTATGTACAAACATATTCAAAAAATACCTAGTGAGGGAAAACTTTTTAATAAAATCAGAAAAGACAAAACAAGAGGCCAAAAGCTGACACCAGACAAATGACACTATAAAGCATTCACACATAATGTGTAAGTTAGGAGCACAGAAGAAAAATTCACTCTCTTAACAGACAAGCACAACTGGCACTGCTGAAATCTTCATCTCTTGCATTCAGGATAGCCTGTCAGAAATGAGATACCTACAGAATCAAAGAGGCTAGCATGGCCATTAGAAAATCTTCAGATCTTTCCTTGCCCCAAGACAGTTTTGGCCTGCCAAAACCATTCTTAACCGATGTTTCTCTAAGTTCTTGAAATCTCCAATGATAGAGACTCTACAGGCAGCATATCTCATTTTCAATTTCTAATACCTAACCAAACTACTAGGACAAACTGCATCCTGTCTTTCTGAAAGACAGAAGTTATTGGGCTCACAAAGGGAAGTCCATCAGTGCCCTGCAAAATATAGGTGTCAAATGGTCCAAAGGTCTGTTTTAGCCATAAGATCCATCAATCTGTAAATAATCATCCAAAGCACAAGCTTTGCACTTTCTCTTACAACTACTAGTATTGCCATTGTCCATGTAGTAACTGAACTGGCTGGTTTGCTGATCAGATTCCATGTGTTTATCCCTACGACCTAAAAGAAGAAAAAGCAAGAATAAAAAAAGTCTTAAATATCCTTGCAGTATCTCATTTCTCTACCACACAACTGGAAAGATTTACAACATTATCTACAGCTCACTTTCAAAAATCATTCTTCACTGGCCTAATGGTTACAAATACAGCTCTTGCTTTCCATCTGGACATCACCTTATAACTATAAATACTTCAGTTTTGATGAAATATATTTATTTTGCTAAGGGAAGAATGACTGTATATGTGCTTAAAAAGATGAATTTAAAAACTCTGAACTTTATGTCTTGTTAAGCCTTACAATTTCACTGAGTCAGGTCAAATGTCCCTCCTGTAATCAAAAGCACATTTGCAAACTGAAGTCCTTGTGCTTAACAAAAGTCAAGTTTATACTGTTTTCCACTTTAAATTTATAGGCTCAGCTACAGCACCAAAAACATATAATTGGTAAATTTGATTTTCTGCCCTGCAGTCTAGGATCTTGAAAGGTGCTGAACCATCTTTAAACAAATATGTTTAAAATTCATTCACAGGCAGAGAATGTGTGTGTCAAATTTCTGAGTAAAAAGTAAAAGACAGGCTGTTGATGAACTGTAACTGGCATTTATGCAGCAGGCAAATTCTTCAATTTCACCTAGAAGCCTAATTTAAAAAAAATAGTGACAGCTACACTCAAAGAAAAACACTTGTATCCAAAGCTTTGGACAACTACTATGGGCAAAGACAGACATTGTCATTATAAGAAGAATAGTAAAGACTGCTGGACTATCAAAGGCCGTAAGGGAAAGAATAGGAAATTTGTGTCTCAAATATGCAAGCCAACTAAGAGGCAGTTTTAAAAAAAACAGAAGGGAGATCAAAACAGTTTTGCATAAAATTTATGGGATCCTTGTCCAATATTTTGGTGCCAGTGCTCCAATATATACAGGTATGAGAATGACCATGTCACTGTTACTTTCATCTTTATTCAGAAACACTTCACAAGAGCATCTCAGGCTGTCAGTGCATGAAGTCCAAACGTATCTCACTTAATGACCTCTGCCTAACACGATTGCCTGGACAGGAAGATCTACTAACCACTATCTATGTTACAAAAGCATTATGGAGAATACAGCAATTTCTCTGTGAGCTAGAAGCAAAAGTATGCATGTTATAGTTATTTGCCTGTTTTTATGCACTTAATGACACTTCCAGAGTCTGGTATCTCTCTTTCTTTAGCTCAGCCAAAAGTGAAAAGCCAGATATAGCATTCACTAGGCAAAGTTCTTAATTGTGCTGAAGCACACTAAGTGCTATGTTTGTAACAGGCCAAGCCAGATGGCAATTACAGGGCTAACATTTCATRAAATCAAAAAAGTTATAATCTATGTTATTTCCAATCCAAACTGAATTGCATTCTTCCATCATACAGTTTACTCAAGCAGTGAAATGACCTGTGCAAACTCTAAAAGGCAAAAAGGCACCAATTCAGCCATGGGAAAGATATCCCTTACAGACATACTGTGTATTGACTGAGAAAAGATAGGTGGATGCAACTGCATATTCAACAAGGGAGGTAACAAGGACAGAGGAACTAATAGTCAAAATAAAGACCTGAACAGCAGATTTGAGTGTTTCATCACAGAGATGACCAATGCACATCAAATAACAGCAGGCATTGCAGAAGCCTACCAGCTACGAAGAGCTAACTCTATTAATACAAACCTGCCTGTGAGAAGCATGGTAACCTCACAAAAATCAATAGTCATCTGACAAGAACTAATCACATTTACTCCTAGCCAATGGAGTATGAATTTCTGCAAAGACTACTGCTACTCTTCTTCATTCTTTCCTCTATCAGGCCTACTCTTAGCTCCTGCTATGAGCTAGTCTACTTTGCCCAAATCAGTTCCCTCTCTGACATCACTGGAATATAGAAGTAACAGGCCTAGGAAAAGGATAAGTCAAGTAGCAGGCTAGTAAAGGACAAGACAAAGTCAGTAAAAATAAGCAGCCAGGTCAGGACTTCAGATGACACCAGTATTTCCCAGATGTCCAAAGCCAAGTATTTTCCAATCCCAATCAAAGCAACTAACACCTTCTTCCCACCTAGAACACGTCACTTTTCAAAGGATTAAACCTACCTGTACCACAGTAGGTAGATGATGAACACCTGKAGTCACATGTGTACGGAGCAAGAGGAAACAGGAAACTTATCCAACAGGATGAGGCAGGAGACCAGATATTATGTCATGGTGAATTAGCAGGAGATATTCTAATTGAATGGAAGCAGGAACAGCTCTAAGAAAGCAGGCCCGGGATGCATTTGAATCCAGCTCTGAAATGAGAAAGTACATACTGAGTGTGAGAGAAGGAATATCCAATATAAATAAAACTTGCTAGTACAGCACCAACCCATGTGACACTTCACAACTGAAAAAGAGAGAGAGAGAGAGAGAGAGAGCAAGCAAGAAAAGAGAAAAGCTGCAGATGACATAATGATTAAGGACTTCTCTACATAGACAACTGCAAACAGATGCATGTCCATGTTGCCAAAACATGGTACTTTTCCTCAGGCACCAGCCATTCTAACAGGCTATTCAACTTTCAGACTGGAACCAGCTTGTATTTGGGGAAGCTGGAGAAAACATTAAGAAAATAAAACACTTGTCGATACCTGTAAACAGAAACATACTCTAAGAAGACTTATATATTCACAGAATAGTTAAGGTTGGAAGAGACTTCTGGAGACTCCCTAGTCCAACCAAGAAGCAAAGATAACCGAGTATTTCTGTGTGAGAAGATATATATCTGCTGTTGGACATCTCTGACGACCCTTGCAAAAGCAAGCTAGTTCAGGAACTTTGATCAAGTCAGTTTGCTTTCACTCTTCAAAAAGGAAAACTTTAAAGGTTATCAGGATACCACACCATTTCAGCAATACTGCTGGCTGTCCTGGTAGGCTGGTGAGAACTTTGCAGACTGGGAGATCCCACAGATCCAGTGTACAGTCATGTAGCTTCAATAGCTGCATATTCATGACAAGTCCCAAAGAAGATGAGACAGGTAAGAAGGAAAAGGCAGCAGCTCCTTGGAAAGAGCTGAGCCAGCAGCACCTGTGTATACAGAGCACTGCTTCTTTTGACARGTCTCTGCTGCAGCTGATGAAGGAAAGAAGCATTACAGAACAGATGTGAGCACCAGTATTCACAGCATTCATGGGTGTAAGTTCACACCTAGTCAGAAGGTTAGAGGCAGATGTTCAAAGAATAGATAAGTAAGAAAGGAAAATACAAGTGGTACAGTGCCAGCCTAGGCAGTGCTGGTCAACATAAAAGAGACGACTCCATCAGAGATGGTAACAAGGCTGTGGGTCCAGAAGGATCAAAACAAGGCAAAAACAAAGGGTAGAAAGAAGAGCACGGTGAATTGTGCTAAAATAGAGATGAAGTCAAGCAAGGATAGTGTCCAGAAAAGCAGTGGCTGATGCAGAACACAGCAGTGTAGCCAGTGTAGGCAAGAAAGGATGGGCCAGGAGAGCAAAGTAAGGCAGCACATAAGGTATAGAAAGAAATATCACTACAGCACTACGGAAAAGGAAGCAACCACTGGCTGGCAGTGCTGGGAATATCAGCCATCACCCAAGAGGCAGGGCTAGGCTGCAACTTTCTTACCACAGCCAAAGGCAGGGGATTGCATTGGGGGAAGAGGGTTGGTTTCTCCTGGTGTTGTCCCAGTGGCAAATAATACCCAAGGTTGCTGATTGCTCCTGAGGCAGCACCAGTGAGCCAATCATTTGCACCAGTTGGATGATTCCCCTGGGTGGGCAGTGCTATGGATTCAGTCTCTCCAAGAAAGGCAGTACTGACAACAGCAGGACAACACAGCCTGGACTAGCACTAATGCCTGGGAATGACTTAGTCTCCCAGACAAGTAGATGGTGCAGGGCAGCAGCTTCCCTGGGAAAAGAGGCAAGTCTCTCCAGTAGGCTGTGGCAGTGGGTTATCTCCCCCAAGGTATGTGTCTCTCCTGAGGTAAGCGTCTGCCCTTCCCAGAGACGAGGAAAAGAGAATAGGAACAGTCTCCCACAGGGAAGGCTGCAAGGCAGTTGGTCTCTTGCAGGTTCGAAGTTGGTCTCTTCTGGCAAAAAGCTCTGGGAGCACATGTATCCCCAGAGTGGAGAGCTGTCCATCTGTCTAAGGTGAGAGATGCTCAAAGTCATCAATCATCCCAGGGTACAGTGTTGAAAATCTCCACCTCTGCTGAGGGATGTCAGTTTTTCCTAAATTAGGGAGAGAGATTGGTCTCACCCAAGGAATGCTCTAGAGGTATCAGCAGGAGATCAACTTCAGYGGTCGGATGCAACTAACAGGAAACCAGTATATTGCACAAATGCTTCCCAGACCATGCTAACAGTTGCTCTCTCCTCAGTCCACAGGCTGGTTTCTACTTCTGTGTCTCCCAGCAGCAACTTGACACGTAATCTCTCTGTGGGCCGTGCTGATAGAGAAAATGCAGGAGAGTTCAAAACCCAGGGAATGGGAGGGAGGGAACAGCAACTTCCAGCAGCTAGAGTGTGGTGCCAAACGGGCTGGTTTGCTTGAGGAGGGCAGGGGTGTCAAGATCTTCCGGAAGGCCAAGCAGAGGATTAGTTTGCTATAGACATGGACCAGCTTCTCCTGAGAACATGGGGGAGTACCTAGGACTACRCGTCTCCCTCTGAACTTACATCTGGGGGGCAGCTTACAGGTAGCAAGAGAGACACTGTCTCACAGAAGGTGCTGCAGGCTGGTTGTTCTGGGAGCACTGATGCCAGGCACAGGACCCTCCCCCGGAGGGCACCGCGGGGCGGGCGGCTCCTCCCTCTCCCCGCGGAGGGGAAGGTTCCCGAGGGGGTTCGCAGCCTGGAATTGGGAGGCATGGTCGGGAATCGGGCTTCCCTCTCGGCCTGCTCCGCCCGAGGGGCGAGGCCGCCACAGCCCGGCCCGGGGACGCGGGCCGGGACGGTTGCGGGGCAGCACCGAG
>NW_028186484.1:149635-154421 GCF_003343005.1 Rhea americana
CGCAGGGACCGTCTGCGAAGTGCGCGCCGCGCGGGGGCCGCAGCCAAGCGCCAGCGGGCTGCGCGCAGCGCCCGGGCGCCGGGGAAGGAGTCCCAGTGCGGCGCGGCCGCGCCTCTCCCGGCCTGCGTCCCGGAGGCGGGAGGACGCTGGCTCCGCCGATCCTGCGGGGGCGGCCGGCGCGGAGCTCCTCCCGCGGACGGGCGGGGGCGGTGCCCGCACCTTCCCTGCCCCTCGGGCAGCGCCCGGCCCCGCGCCGGTGGGCAGCCTCAGGAAGCGGGTGGGCGAGCGGCCGTGCGCCACCGCCCTCCCCTCGCCCCGCCTCAGCGGCCGCTGCCTCCCCTCCGCCCCGGCCATCTCCTCCGCTCAGCGCCCCTCACCACCTTGCCGCCGCCGCCTCAGCGTCCCACACTCTCAACGCCTCCTCCCTCCCCCGCCTCAGCGCCCTCTCGCCGCCATCTGGCCTGGCCCGGCCCGGCCCGGCCCCCTCCGTCAGACCCTGGCCGTGAGGCCGCTCAGGCCCAGAGAGCCCGGCCAGGCCACCGGCGGCCCCGGCCCGCCCAGCGGCGCTGCCATTTGCGCCCGCCCGCGGACCCACCTGGCGGGCGGTGGCGGCCGGCCCCCGGCTGGGGGCGGGGCGCGGTGCCGGGCCCGGCCCGGCCCAGGCCCGGCCCAGGCCCGGGTGTCCTCGGCGCGGGCCGCCCGTGCTGCTCCCGGGCGCTGCGGCCATCCCGGGCGCATGTGAGTGAGAATAACCAGTGTCCTACAAGTGAACGTGGGACAAAAGCGTAGGAGGAGGTGTAATATTTCAAACTTTAAACAGATCTATGCCAAGAACTATTACCCTACGTATGTTTTTGTATGCCCTTCTCTTAAGAATCCATCAAGCATTGGGAGAGTGAGGATATTGGATTTGGTGGACTGTGACACTTCCCCAATTGCTATTGGGGGAAAAAAAAGAAAAGAAAAAGGAAAATTATTTAGTGAGTATCCAGTGAAAGATATTTATGAAGTACACTTTCAAACAATGATTTTAAGGAAGTTGAGGAAGCACTGGAAACAATGAAGGATGAGCATAAAAAGAAGATTTAGAGGGAACAGTTAAGGGACTGAGTAAGAAACAGCTGCAGAGGAGTTAATATGACATGACTTATGATAGCTATGTGAATAAGTAATGCTCAAGGCCAAATAGTAGAGAGCAAATTCTTCAGAAAACAAGCCTGCATTCTGGAGTGAAGAATGGAGGAATCTACTGAGAAAGAGTATTCTAATTTTCCTGGAGAAATGTGTACCCGTGGATGAGCCTACATTGTCCTCTGTAACTGGGCACCTGACTTGACCAAAAGGAACTCCACAGCTTCTCAATGGAATGGCCTAGGCTATCTACATGTGGTTGGCTTGCACCCTGTAGCCCATTATGATGACCAGAGGGTCACCATTGCCCTCAGGAGTCTGCCCTCCCTTTCMTTCCAGAGTGCTAGCAATTAGCTGCGAACTACTTTGGAGGGAGCAGATCCAGCATCCTGTCAGCTGTGATTGCCTGAAGAAAGTTAAGTGCACACAGGAGCATGACAGAGTAAGCACAGCTGGAGACACAGTAGACTACTAATAAGGCATTGTATCTTCTCAGTTTTACAAGGCCAAAGATGACAATCATAGTAATTTGTCTTCCTGGCCTATCTACACACTCAATACAGGCAAAGGATTCTGTATCATGATCCTCATACTGAGTCCATCATTTCTGGCTGAACTAAAGCACATCCTTGAAAAAGATCCTTCCCAGCTTTGCAGTTAGTGACATAAAAATGGTGGTTCAAGGTCAAATCATAAGTCCACCTGACCCACTTATCTTATTTCTGACAGTTGCCAACACTGAATGCCTAGAAACAATCATGAAGATATGTAAGCGGATATGTAAGCGAYACTTCCTTGAATGCCCTCCTAACTCATGGTGATTTACGATTCAGAGACCTCCTGTGATGGAAGTGGTGGCTTTGCATTTAATAGCTTTTTATGGGTTTCTCTTCTGCAACTTTCATTTACTGTGTATTCATGGTAATGAAATTCAAGGCCTTAAAGGACCATTCAGTTTGCCTGCTTATGTATCACAAGTCATTTCACACATCCCTCCAGTAACACATACCAAATAAATTGTGGCTTCTTGAAAAAGTTACAGATCTGTAATTTCAGTGGGTAATCACTTTTATCATTGAAACCATGTGCTTGTTATCATTTGGAATTACCTGTTTCAGTTTAAAGCTGTTCGCTTTGGTGTTGCTATTCTTATGCCTTACATCCACCTGATTAAAAAAATTTATAGTATCCAGTATGTTTTCTTCAGTGACTGTACTTATACACTGTAATCAAACCACCTCATAACATTTTTTCTAAGTAATAAGAGTTCTGCATCTCATGTTGTAAAATATTTTTCCAATATTCAGATAAAAGTTTGTGCATTTTTTTTTGTTGTTGTTTCCTTCAAGTCTTCAAAAAGAGCTAGGCTGACAGGGGCCTTACTGTTGTCTCTCCAATCAACAGTGTTTGTTTCCTCAAGTTTGTCTATCTGTATAGATCTATTGTCTCATGTCTTAACCTTAAATGGCAAACTTCTGGGGACTGGGGTAGCTCTGTATTTTAGTGCCTAAAATAATGGCCCTGGTCAGATTAAGCTGCTTCCCCATTAACAAGGTCAAATTCTATTCAGACTTACTTTTCTTTTTGATACAGTCCTCTTTGGAGGAGTGGCATGCCTTCATTTGTCCCAGGTACGTAAGTTGTGCTTGACTGCTTTGAAAGAAAAAGACATTTGAATAGCCTTACCCTGCTACATAGGGCTCTTTGTGGTTATCTTACCTTAATAACTTTCTGCCTTACTCATTTTTATGCCACCTACAGATTTTATCAGTAGAAACGTTACATGTACTTTCAATCATCAATTCAAGTGTTAAATAACGCTGGGTGGAGAACTGTCCCTCCCAGGACCTAAGAAGAAGTGCCCATATCCAACAAATGACACTTTTTGATATGTCAACCTGTCCTCACTTGACATTATTTGCACTTTCTGTCTGAACGTTAGAGCATTGCCCTAAATCAAGTGATTATCAAGTCTGTAATGGCCCTATGATCATCCTTAACTTGCAATTTAAAGGACTGAAATGAAGCTGTTTGCTGAGTCCTATTTGTTATACCACAACCTTGACTAGTTATTAGTTATACAGTAATGCCAGCTACACCAAATTTCTTATCAGTTAGCATTTCTGATTTCAATTGCTTACAGTCTAATGTTAGAAATCAGTGAAGAGTGCTTAACATTCTTTTTGCTTTGTATAACACTGGATGAATTCACTCAACACTTAAATTTGACTTCTTTCTTCTTTACAGCATTTGCTCTATTAGCGTCTTACTATTGCATTTGTAGTTTAATATCCCAGGGCTATTCCTACTAGAGCTTAACCTTGAAGGTTAACCATCTTCCTGTAAGATACAAGCAGTTCCTTTTATATAGCCTAATCTCACCGAAGAATGCAGACTTTTGATCAACAAAATCTTCAGCTCACAGACTCAGTAGTTCATTATCAGTATTTCCTACCTTTCCCACAAAGCTGGATTTCCCCACAAAATTCCGCTTCATTCAGATCTGTTCCAAGATACACTAGTAGTGACTTGCTAAACAACGTTTCATTCCTGTTTTATTTTGCATCTTTGTTTTACTTAAACAATGGATGACATTTCACTGTCCTGTCTCCCATGATTCTCCTTCTACTCTAATAAGGACTCTTGCTTTCCCTGCACCATTTTTCATATCTTTTCCATAGCAGCTTCTTTTACATCACAGATATTGCCAACTGGTATGATCCCTATAGCTTTCCGTCTCATTACAACAGAGAAATTTTCTGACAATTGACTTGCAACATCTCTGTCAATGTTTAATATTTCAGTTTGGTTGTATGGCACCATTTTCTTTTCTCCCAATTCGTCATAAGTTACCAGATGCTTTGTCTTGCTTACATTGCCTTTTATAGCCTCAAACGCTCATTGCTAGTCTTTCCAAATGTGTGATACAAAGACTCATTGGGTATCACACCATATTGAAACTTGCATTTATGCATGCATCCTCTCTAAARCCATCAGCTCATATTTCATGCATCAGAATCTCTTTTGCCTTCAAGAAGAAGCACACAACACACTGAAAGCAAATAGCAGCAGAGATTCTTACACTGTCCATTTTYGCTACTTGGACAAAACCATTTCTCAGATAGTTTCTCTTGTTCTCCCTTCGAAGGTTTGCTTAGCAACAGATATGCATCACAGTAAAACATTCACTAGAGATCTGACTTCTTCCTATGTAATCAAGACACCTCTTTTTTAATAAACAAATGTAAGCTTTTTATCCCATTTGAAGCATTTTGCCAGACACCGAATACTTCTTTTGAAGCTTTTCTAATCTTTCAGCATCCCTTTCGAAGAAAGGCAACAGACCTCTAGCTCATACTCCTCATGAACATAGCAAACACCATCTCTTTCCTTATGCACTACTTGCATAGCCATGAACTGGGTTGGTCATCTTCACTAGCTCATCATACAGAAATTAACAGATTTATACCATGGCTTTGGCCTTTGCTTTTTAGGATACAGGCTGGAAAGCAGCTTTGCAGAAAAAGACCTCGAGATGCTGCTGGCTTATGTTCTGCTTGGCYACCAATGGGCCCTGGTGGCAAAGGCAGCCAACAGCATGCTGGGCTGCATTAGGAAGAGCATTGCCAGAAGGGCAATGTTGCCAGGCTCGGGG
>NW_028186484.1:154531-158232 GCF_003343005.1 Rhea americana
CATATTTTTTTCAGTGTCACACAGTGACAGGACAAGAGGCAATGAGTACAAATTGAAATATAGGAACATTTAAACACAAGAAAAAACTTCTTTGCTATGAGGGTGCTTAAACACTGGAACAGGCACCTGGCTCCTCTCTAGGGCATACAGGGTGTAATATTTGCTGCTAAGCACAACTGAAGCAAGTTTGTTGCACGTCAAAGGGAACTTACTCCTTCCCCTTCCTGAATTACACAGCAGAACAAACATTCTGCAGTTGCAGAGGAGTCAAACATAGCAAAGGGAATGTGCAGTGGACAATTTTGTCCAGTAGCAAACCAGACCAGCCGTGTTATGAGTGCATGGAGACACACAAGCACACAAGAGRGTAAAAGGACAGTGCAGAGTGTAGCACAGCCAAGCTAATCTTGTTCCAGTAATTTCATTGYCTTTCTGCACTGCCCAGCAGAATTGGGTGTCTTGGTAAGTTGGGCTCTACAGCTTGTTTTACATCTTTCATCTCAGATTGAAGCCCTGTATGTCAATAACCTATAAAAATTGCAAATAATCACATTAGTCTGCTTGGAAAGAAACTTTTTTTTTTTTTTTTTTTAAAAAAAAAAAAACAAACAGCCTCTCTCCACAGCCCATGCTTGTGCCTTAGAGCAAGGCTGTGAGCATCTTCCTCTTCCCTTCACCTCTCATGCCCTTCTCCCATAACCAGGCTGGAAAGAGGGCAGAAAGTGCCAAATGTTAAGGTGCTAAGAAGTCTCTCAAGTGCTATTGGCCTGTTCCTGCTCAAAGAGGCCCATGGCTAAATGTGAGCGGGATGCAAGTCCCTCTAAGTTACTRAGCATACAGCGATGGTATAATTCCTCACTCAGTCGTGGATTGCAGCTCCTCAGTGCATATTTCTGCACTAACCCTGGTTCCACAGCCCGAAATAGGTGCAGGCCAGAATAGTGGAGGAAGACATCAAATACTTCCATGCTCTCCAGCACCTCATCCCGGTCTACGACATCAGCTGCTAGCTTGGTACGTGCTGTCATATAGTCAGAGTTATAAAAGCAAGCCTCAGCAAAGGAATGTCTATCAAAATGCCCATCTCTTAAGAAGTCAGTGCTGGAGGAAGCAGCTTGCTCACCATGATACACCAATGCGGGGTTGAACTCTTGGAAATGCACTGGAAAAAATACCTGCCAATTGCTGATAGTATTCATGCGACAGCGGTTCAAGAACTCCATGTTGATTTCTGTCCAGACACTGGCTAAAAAGAACAGGGTGTCCACAGGGTGCTTCTTTGACACTATATCCATGAGTTTCACTTGAGATGGCACCTCAGTTTTGACACTAATCCAGGGGATTTTAACTTCTGCATAGCGTTTCTCCAGCTCTCCTACCATAGCTTTGACTCCAGCAAAAACATCTACCTGGCTGACTCGCTGGGCATCATAGGGATGATAGATGAAAAGCAAAGTCAGCAGTGCATTATCATGGGTGTCCAGTGTGTTCATAGCAAACATATCCAGGAAGTTTGCCACAAAATCCAGATCCTGCACAGTCAAGGGAAGCACCARTTGCACCCGTGTGGCCTCTGTTACATATGGCATGGGAATAATTTCCACCTTGCTTAGGGGCCGCACCAAGCTCACTCGTTTGACCAGAACATGACTGTGACCCTTTTGGGTCACTGCCTCCAGCAGGAGATCCAGTGTATACTCCATGCCCCGTGTGGGGTCAAAGCGCCGATAGCCATTCAGCAACTGTCGCTTGCTGAAGCGGAGCAGAGGCTGGTAGCGGCTGTTTAGTTGCTCAAGTGCTGACTCAATTATGTCACTGACATCTGATTTGCTGGCTCCCGAGAGCTCACACTTTGGGGAACCATCAGGACAGGAGAAGAGGTGCTGCTCCGTGAAGTAGTCCCAGCTGATTACCTCAAAACGAGACTTGGGAAGAAATGGGGCATTAATGCCCACAGGCCACGTCAAGCCTGCCTCGCCTGCAGGGGTCAGTGATGTCAGGTTCCTGATCTGCATCTGTACAAAAAGAGAACTCTTACTGATCACTTCCACTTACTCCAAGAGGTCTGGACTATCTCCGATACAGACCTGTCTCACCAACTAGAGCTGTATCTTGACAGTGTCACACCGAGAGTTTTGGATAATTAGTAACAGAAACGCTGCTTCTCCCTGGCTGACGGTAAACCACACAACAGAAGCAACTATGTCCTCTCACAAAGCTGGAAGTGAAGAAATTCTGGCCCAAGAGTTTCCGCTGATATCCCTCACCGGCATACCTGGAGTTCCTGGATCTCCTGGTAGGCTCTCCCCAGCTGGATCCTGCTGAAGTGCTTGTGCAGCCGATACATGAGAGTCACATCAGAAACAGGGTGCACAGCAAGAGCGGCTTGGAATTCCTCTTTGTTCTCCTTCTCTGGCTCAGTATTTTTGGCCAATTCATAGGTGTGATAATGCTGGCCCTGCAGCGGACAAGGGCCAGAAAGACTGTCTTGGAACTCTAGATTTCACAGTGAAGCCTTCCCTCATCTCAGGCATGCATCCACCCCTCTCTGTGCTGGCTACAATACCCATAGACAAACATGCTATGGGTTGCCATGCTCYGCCCCATACTAAACGCTTGTTTCTTGGTATCAACATGCTTTTTATCCCAACTGCCTCCAAAAACCTGAGAATGATTGCAAAAGAAGTTGACTGTCT
Organism: Rhea americana; assembly: GCF_003343005.1. Taxonomy (NCBI): domain Eukaryota; kingdom Metazoa; phylum Chordata; class Aves; order Rheiformes; family Rheidae; genus Rhea; species Rhea americana. The sequence goes on from NW_028186484.1 coordinate 157,228, forward strand.
CCACTCTCCACCCCAACCTCTCTGCTTTGGTTATGGGCCTCCTCCACACCGTCATACCACACAGCCTCTTCCTGCACTGTGCCTCACAGCAAAGGCTCACAGAAAAGCCCATTTACTGTGCAGCAGGGGCTAGTGAGGGCGTAGGTTCTTAGCTAACACAAAACCCTGGAGAGGGAGGTAGTACCTGGAGCTGGGAAACACAAGTGATGCCAAGGAAATCAATGATGCAACGTCCCAGCCACTCATCTGGGCGCATGCTAAGGATCTCATTGCGACAACTGTCCAAGTACTGATGGAGCTTAAGCAGCAGGCTGCGGGAAAGCAGGTAGCCAAAGCCACCGTGGCAATAGCGGGCCTGCTCATCTCCCCCAATAAATTCCTCTGCTCGACCCAGGTAGACGTCTTGGTTGATACTTAGGTGCGTCACCAAAGCCTTGACCTGTTCTGCCTGGGCATAGGTATCATCCTGCATGATGTAGAACCAGTCATAGTCAGAACCAAAATGCTGGTGGATATAATGCATGGTCTCATACATCAGCCAGATAGGACGCTCATCCCCATGGGCCACCAGTACCATGCCATGGGGCACCTTGGCACTGCGCAACCCTGTGAAGTACAGCAGGCGAGGGAAATGGTGGGCAACTGTCTTGTTCACTGCCACTGCCAGTGTATTCAGGGTAGCTTTAGAGGTCAGCACAGCCACAAATAGTCTCTCATGGAATCCCAGTTCTGTCTGGATGTAGCGAGTTCTGTAAAGGAAGGACATACCTACATCATAAACAGCTGGATGACACAAAGCAAAGGGATTGCTTTCCATGCTTATGGGAACTTAGGAGCATTCTGTTTGCTGGAGTTCACCAGTGGTTAGAACAGTTCAACATAGGTCTAGAGCCTTAAAGAATAGAGTCATTAGTAAAAATCCCATTTGATAAAGATACTTGCCTCCTTCAAGGATACTCATATTATCCATCCAAGCTAGGAATCTGTGCAAGTATAAGACTTAAA
>NW_028186484.1:158307-211192 GCF_003343005.1 Rhea americana
GCTAACCACTAGTTATACACATTCTTATTAATTGAGCAGAATTTCACTGATCAATAGACTGATTAGAACATGTCAAATCATTCTTCAAAACTTTCGTTAGACATAAATAATAAAAGAAGGATTAAGAGTTTCCAATCTTCTTGTCTTTTTTGGGGGGGAGGGGAAAAGATCAGTTGTGATATACTTCTGTTGTGCCCATTTGTAGCATTTAGCACATTTACCTTGTTATTTTGTGCTTCTACAATTGGTTTTTATTATTAATTGAGATATTTCAAATGGCATTTTTCAGCCTGAACCCATTAACTTATGCAAAACCATAGAATCCTTAGTACCATCTATACGTGATTATTTTCTGTGAAGAAGTTTGGCCAAAGGAAGACTTTTACCTGAGCACTTTTTTGTAAGGCTTGTTGGGGTCTCTGTAGTAGGGAACGATCCTGGGCCTGAAGTCTTCACGGTCCTGGCCTGGCCCTCCCTCTGCTGCCTCTGTCTGTGCTTCATCGGCAGGCAGCCCAGGCCGACCTGCCGCCCCTGGGCACGCGTCCTCGCTGGCCTGGCTCCAGGAGGCGCGCAGCAGGCTCAGGCTGCAGCCCAGGGACAGGCCCAGGAGGAGCGGCAGCACGGGCCGCAGCGCGGCCAGCACCGCGGCCAGGCGCATTACGGCTCAGGCGGCGCCGGTGCCTTCGGCAGGCCTGCTACGGCCGGCACAGGCCCCCGGAGCCGCTCCGGGGCCCGGGGAGCCGGCAGCCGTGGGACATCGCAGGCGCAGGGCGTCAGGCGCGTCAGGCGATACGGGGCGGGCAGCGGCGGGGACCCTGCGGGAGAACGGGCGGGTAAGCGCGCGGCCCCGGGCGCGGCGCGGCCTGCTGGCGGCACGGCACCGCTCTCACCTGTCGGCAGAGCAGGCCGCGGGCGCGGCCGGCCCTGGGCTCCGTGCCGGAGGCGCGGGGGGAGACAGCAACTCCCACCCGGCCACACTCCCGTTGCTGCCACCTCAGCCGCCTCATCGCCGCCCTCGCGCGCTTCCGCTTCCCCTCTCAGCTCTATGGTGCCGCAGCCGCCGCTCTACCCGCCGGCGCCCGCCGCCTCTATGGTGCAGCGAGCCACAGCCTTCCGCGCACTCGCTAGGGCGCGCCCTGCCCCCGCCTGCGGCACGCGCGCAGCACGGCGGAGGCCGTGCGTGGCCGTGACGCGCGCTCAGGCCGCGCCCCTCGCGCGGTGCGGCGCGGTGCACGCCGGGACCTGCAGTGACCTGGCCGCACGAGCCCGCTCGCGGCCGAGCCGACAGAGGGAGCTTGGACTCTGTTTCCCAGAGTGGCGTCAGCGACCCGGCGTCGGTGACGTCTTGTGTTGCTACTGGCTGCTGTTCCGGAGGGGGGTGGAGTGTGCGCACGCGGTAGCAGCTGTCCTGTTGCGACAGAAGGAAAGCGCGGAGCAGCCGGTGCGGCGCCGCGCCGAGCCGCGCCGGGTGGGTGGGCGGTGCGGGCCGAGCTGGGCCGGGCCAGGTCAGGTCAGTCAGGCGGCTCTGTGCAGGCGGCCCGGGGGGCGGGCGGCCCTCGGGCGGCCTGGAGGTGCCCCGTGCCCCGGGACGGGCGGCGCATAGTGCTGCCGGGGCGTGGAACAACGGGCGGCGCGGCGCGGCCTGGCCTGGCCTAACGGCCCCTGTCGTCCCGCTGTCGTCCCGCAGCCGCAGCCCACCGTCGCAACATGCCCTCGGACCTGGCCAAGAAGAAGGCGGCCAAGAAGAAGGAGGCGGCCAAGGCCCGGCAGCGGCCCCGCCGRGCCACGGAGGAGAACGGCGATGCCGGGATGGAGCCGCAGGAGGCCCGGCCCCCAGAAGCCAATGGGACGTTGATGCCAGGTGAGAGACGGCCCCGCCGTACTGGGGCCCGGCCTCGCCGTGGCGCGGCCAACTGTCCGGCTCGTGGCAGCGTGCCCTGCGGAGGTTGGCACTACTTGGTATGGCACACTTGGCAGGCTGTCCTTGCCTGGGGTCAGCTTGGCAGCCCCGTATGTTCTGGGCTTGGGAATATCCAGCCAGAGCCTGTTTATAGATAGCAACTGTGCATATCTGTTTTTGCCCACAAATTAGTAAACTGGGATATTTTTCCTCGTCAGATGAAATTACATGTGGACATGGACTTGTGCTGAACCAGACTTGCYGCAGTGTCACCCATTAGGGCTACTCTCTCTCCCTGCAGTCAGTAGTATTCCATAACAAATTGTGTGGTTGTTTTCCACAAGCTGGGTGACCCAGGTATTCACTACATGCTCTCTTGAGGCTAGTAGAATGATGATGGTTGGTGCTGATGGGCCATTTCCCTCTCAAGCAGATACTGTCCTGATTTTCTGGCATTTGATGCCCTCACTTGGGTCTCTTCTGCTGCAGTACCACTGTGGTGTCTTGYTTCTTCTCTGCTCTTGTTGCAAACCTGATGTTGCTATGAATCTCTATTCAGCTGAATCTCTGGGACATATCTGGTTTGCCAAGCTTAGGAGCCTGGATAACTTAATGAAAGAAACTTTGTCAACAGATGATGATCTTCCTAAAGGAAATAGGCAAGGTAAAGCTTGAAGAGAGAACTTATTTTTTGTCCTTATTTTAGTCTGCCTGGTTGCCCCCAAGTTGTTGAGCCAACAACTTCTTTTCTGAGGCAGCAAAGACTCCAGGCATATCCTCCTCGCATTTTTGTTGGTGTTGCTTTTAAAAGATGCTGAGTGCGTGGAACAGGGCCCCCAGGCACCCGAAGTGCGGGRGTCTTAACCGCGAGGCAAGGCTCCCCTGCAGAGCGCCCTGACCTGTGTAGCCTCCGCGATCTCGGTGACTCCTGAGCGCGGCGCGGCTGGCAGCTGAGGGGGGTTGCTGGGTGACGGACTCGGAGCCGCCAGGAGGCCCTGCGGCGGCTGGAGGCGGCCGCGCGAGCGGAGCTCTGCGGGGCCGTGAGCGGTGTCCGCCGGCCCCCGCCCGCCGCGGCGCCGCCGGCCCCGGGAGACGGTGCTTCTGCGCGGCCCAACCAATCGCTACCCGCGTCCTGCGCTCATTTGCATGCCGCCCTTCTATTGGTAGAGCCGGGGAGCCGCGGGCCGAGCGGGGGTGTGGCCGAGCCCAGGGCGCCGCCGTCGCCACGTGGGGCCGGGGCCGGGGCCGGGGCCGGGGGATTCCTGAGCGCGGCGCGGCTGGCAGCAGAGCGTGGTTGCTGGTGGCGGACTCGGAGCCGCCACGAGGTCCCGGAGCCGTCGGAGTCGGGGCTCGCTCTGCGCCTTGGGCTCTCTGCTGCCACCGTCCAGCCCTTGCTCTGAGTCCGAGTTGGCTTGGGGCAGGCAGGGAGCGCTCTGCCTGCAGCCGCGGGCGCATTGCTGAGGAATAACACAAGCAAAGCAGTTGCCGTCGGTTCRGGTTGCTGAAGAGAAGTGGTGAGCAGGCAGTGGGAGGAACTGGACTCTGGGCCACTTCTTGGCCTTGGCCTGCCTGCAGTGTTGGTTGGGCACTGTGGAAAAGAGACTGTTAAACCACTATATGATTCAGAAGGCAGATTAAATGAGTCAGTAAATGCATATTCTTCACTGGCAATTCCCTGTGAAATAACTGCAAAKAAACAGATAAAACTTCTGTGCCTTTCTTGTCACTCATCTGGTTTGCTTGTTTATGCAACTCTTCTACTTACGTTGCAAGTTCTTTTAAAGGGCGTCCTATGTCAGCATGGTCTGCAATGTCTGCTCCTTCTTGCCTGACACACATCTTTCCCCAAGATGATAGTGATTTTACTGCATGACTGATTTTGCCAGGAATGTTAGGTTTTGACAGCCAGGCTGGTATCACTTACTGACCTGAACTCTGACAGTCTGAACACCAAGTCTCTGCTCTCAGAAGCTGGAGCTTGCTAAGATCCCCAATGGCATTTTCCTCTTCAAATGGCAGGGTCTCCCCAAGGAGTGAAAATTGGATTGTAACCCAGGGCTTCAGGACAGAAGATCAGCAAGGCAGGAAAGATCTACTTAGATTATAAGAGGAGAGGAAGAAGGAGCCTGCACACAGACAGATTTGCTTCTTGAGAATTGGTAGGGCCTCTTCCAGTGCTGCTTCTCTCCTCCTCTATTCTTTCCTGTCACTTATTTCCTAGCTAAATTTTCCTTATGCCAGTGCTTTCCTTAAGAAGCTTGCAGGCAGCACTGCTTAGCTCCTTCCCTCATCCCAGTCCTTCCTGCAGAGTGTTAGTCCCATCATACTTTGGTAGCAGGCTAACTATCCTGGCAGCTCACTTAGTTCTAATGGTCAGACTTTATAGATTAGGTGAAAGTTGCTCTTGGACCATATATATCTATCTGCGGAGCTGAAAAAGTGTATTAAAAAACTTTAGGCCTCCTTAATGTTTCTGTAGAAATGGGAAAATGGTGTTTGTTTTTTGGAGTTCTGGGCCTGTCAGCATAGGGGCTTGTGGATTCCCTTGTGACTGTGCATCAATAACACTTCTGATCTGTCTCTGCATACAGAGGTGGATGCTCTTACCAAGGAATTGGAGGACTTTGAATTAAAGAAAGCTGCTGCCCGTGCTGTGACAGGAGTGCTGGCTTCCCATCCTAACAGTACCGATGTGCACATCATTAACCTCTCATTGACCTTCCACGGTCAGGAACTGCTGAGTGATACAAAACTTGAGCTAAAYTCTGGGAGGCGCTATGGCCTGATTGGACTCAATGGGATTGGTAAGCTGTGGGGTACAGTGATATAGGCTTCTTGGAGCTTGGTGAGGATTCTGTAGTGCTGAAAAGCTGAACAGATGGAGGTGGTAAATGCTAGAAGCCAGAAAAAAGGTTATTAGACGTGCCTTGGACATGAAAACTGTCCTGCCACCTTGCCACCAACAAAGAGGAATTGCTAGTAGGGTTATGAGGTTGCATTCTGGCTTTGAACTATGCATTTAGACTTGCTCCTGTGGAGAGTAGGAAGAAATGCCTGTCATCTGATACCTGTTTGCAGATTTTTTTTTAAGCAATGTCGCTAATGCTACTAGTGAAAAAAAAATCCTGCAGGGTGTGGAGGAGTAGGGAGTATTTGGTTTAGTCTGACTGGAAAAAACAGCTTCATCAGTCCCTGGAGAAGGTGACACTGTTGTACATGGAAAGATGCAGAATGTGGGTGTAATTGAAGACGAGCTACTAAGAGGGACCAGCTAGTTAAACTTTCAGGGAAATACTTAAGTTCTCCAGTGGTGAATGCGTTGCTTTCTTCTGCATTAGGAGTTTTTAGAGTCTGGGATTATATCTTCCTGGTGAATAGGTGTTAGACAGCAGACAATGCACAGCAGAGATAAAACTCGTTAAAGCAGGGCAAGGGCTGAAGTGCAATAGTTTTCAAAGAACTTCTTCATTGTCTCAGTCCTGTCCTTGGGGTGGTGATCTTGAGCTGGGAGGGCAGCCTATTGCAGTGAGGCAACAGGCTCTGGTTTTTCTGGCTTCTTTGCCAAGGAACTTCCAAGGTTTTCTTGGATTGGAGAGGAAGGGAGTCTATGGGACTTGAGTATATCTCATGCATTGCTCTGTTACCTTGAATCTCATTGAATCTAGTGAATAATTGTGGAGTATCTGTCTGCACGCAGGGAAATCCATGCTCTTGTCAGCTATTGGGAAACGAGAAGTCCCCATCCCAGAGCACATTGACATCTACCACCTGACCCGAGAGATGCCTCCCAGTGACAAGACCCCTCTACAATGTGTGATGGAGGTGGATACTGAGAGGGCCATGTTAGAACGAGAAGCAGAGCGTCTGGCTCATGAAGATGGTAAAACTTCTCAGAATCCCTGTGGGCAAGGGACATTTTCTCTACTTTCCCTCCTCATTGAAGAAAAAGCCTCATTTGGGTTCCTTGGCAGAGTTTTTACATGTTACAGTACCTCTTTCTCCTTGCTGCCCTGTACTAGTTGAAGAGTCCTATGGGATTCCACTTCCTCTTTAGATKAAATTATCCCATGCAGCTTCTTAAGGAGTCTCTCAGACTTGGGAGTGGAGGGGGCTGAGTAGTGAAGCAGACAGACTTGAGTTTTCCCAGCTGTAGGGAGCTGCAGTGGAGAGCCTGTTATTGGTAGAAGTACTGACAGGCAGGCTCTCTTTCAGCGGAGTGTGAGAAGCTGATGGAGTTGTATGAACGTCTGGARGAGTTGGATGCTGACAAGGCAGAAGCACGGGCCTCGCGTATCCTCCATGGCTTGGGGTTCACTCCAGGCATGCAGAGGAAGAAGCTGAAGGACTTTAGTGGTGGCTGGCGAATGAGGGTAGCACTTGCTAGGTGAGTGGTATACTGCCTGCTGCCTCCTGGGAGAATGCCTCTCTGCTCCCGACTCTTTCCAGGAACTTTGAGAAGAGCACGGAGGCTCTGAGTGCCTGCCTTTGCCCTACCCTGTCATCTCTTCTCTCCTTGCAGAGCCCTATTCATTCGGCCATTCATGCTGCTGCTAGACGAGCCCACAAACCACCTTGACTTGGATGCCTGTGTGTGGCTGGAGGAAGAGCTGAAAACGTAAGCATGAAGGAGTTCGCTGGTTCCATGGGTTGTGCTTTCCTGCAGGAGCATCTGGTCAGCAAGCAAGCAGGCACCACAAGAGTAGCTGTATACTGTTCTGGTGGCTGTCTAACTATGTTGCAATASCAGTGATGCCTTACTGTGCTGGCTACTATGTTTTTCTACAGAAGGGTTTCTGATGCAAGGGTAACAAATTCAAAATAAGCCCCTGTCACACCTTCAGTGAGGAAAGGAGAAATGCTGATCTGTGCTCACTGGAGAAACTTCTTTCTGAAAGCTGAGAGGGGCCCTGGCAGCCATAGTAGCAGCCCTGTTTGCTGTACCAGCAGTGTGAACTTTACAGACCTGCCTGCCTGCTCACCTATCTGCATATTTTTCTTTTTTCTTTTCTTTTCTTTTTGTTTTTCAGAACTGGAATATCTGAATCTGCCAGCTTCATCTGTTCGTAGTATGTCAGGGAGATACTTTAGTAAACAAAGTTGAAGTATTGATGCTTAAAGTAAAAGGTTCAGGAATAGTTCTGAAGCTTAGATTATCTGGATTGTGGGTTAAAAGCACCTGATGCAAACATTTGAGAAAGGCTTTTCATTTGCAGAGGTTATTCCATTAGCTGTATCAGCTGAAACTTTTGCATGCTTGTTTTCTAAATCAGATGTTTTAGGAAGGTAATTTGAGCCTCTCTCTCTTTTGGGAGGCCCTTGACTCTTCATGAAGACTGGGACCCCTAAACATACGATGAAGAATGTTGTGGCCCAGTGATGGATATCCTTCGCTTATTGTAGCTGTGTGTAGCTGCTTTACCCCAGATTTCCCACAGAATCGCCAAGGCTGTTATCTTTGCTCCTAATTTGGCTGTAGACAAGACAGTTCTAGTGAATGTCAATCCTTTGCCACTCTCAGGGCTGCCAAGCACGAAGCCTTTTCGTAGCTTAGTCTCTAACGGCTTATATGGTGCCACAGGTTCAAGCGGATCCTTGTGCTGATATCCCACTCCCAGGACTTCTTGAATGGTGTCTGCACCAACATCATCCATATGCACAACCGCAAACTGAAGTACTACACAGTGAGTGAATGGCACCTGGACAACYAGCAAAAACAGAGGAGCTGACCTCTGGGACATGTCTGATGTTTCTATGGTCTCTGTCTCTAGGGAAATTATGATCAGTATGTAAAGACCCGCTTGGAGCTAGAAGAAAATCAAATGAAGCGTTTCCACTGGGAGCAGGATCAGATTGCCCACATGAAGGTACCTGCCTAGCTGCATGAACATCTGTCTGACCATAYATGTGAGCAACCCTGTACCTCCTCAACCTTGTCACTGTGGCTTTCAGGCTAACCTTGTGTTTTGTTGCAGAATTACATTGCACGATTTGGTCATGGCAGTGCCAAGCTGGCCAGGCAAGCCCAGAGCAAGGAGAAGACCCTTCAAAAAATGATGGCTTCTGGCCTAACAGAGAGAGTGGTGAATGATAAGGTAAAATCAGACATGATATGGTATATAGAGATCAGAATTGTGAACATGGGCTGGATAGGTAAGATGAGCTTTAGCTGACAGCTAGAATGGCTGACAGACCTGGGAGCAAGAATGGGATGCCCTTCGTAATGCCAGGAGGGTGATTACAGTGAGGATAGTGTAAGGTTGAAGAGTGGAAAGAGCAGTCTTAATCTTCCAAGGAAGAGATGGAGATTTATCACACAAATAGGGACATTTTACAGACACAGAAATCAGTTTTTAAAGTTTGGAGAAGATTGAGGAAGATGCTCAGAGCACTCCTTTTTTTTTGAAGAGGATAAGCCCGCATATGCATCAAGAGGAGAGAAATATGTGATCATTAGCCAGTAAACAGGCTTGCAAACAACTAATTGGAGTAAATCTGTTGAGTGAATTGCTGGAGTGCCTCATAAATTACAGATGACTGTAGACAGGCAGAGTTATCCTGGAATAACTAGGCTGTCTTGTACTCCAGGGTGTCTAACAAGTGGTATTCTGTGTTAACAGACTTTGTCATTCTATTTCCCACCATGTGGGAAAATCCCCCCTCCTGTCATCATGGTGCAGAATGTCAGCTTCAAATATACCAAGGATGGGGTGAGTATGTGCAGTGTGCTGTAATGCTTAACTCTTGCATGGTTTGTATGGAGATTACTCCTGTCTCTGCTTTGTTTTTGGATGTGAGGCTTTTGACTAAGCTCTCCAGTCAGGCTGCAGCGTATTACTAGCAGATGAAACTTCTTGGTAGTGTTCGTACTGAGTCTGCTGAGGCTAGAGCTTTTCAGGTGCAGCATGAATGTTCYGAATGGTAGTGGAAAGACATAATATGTGTCAATCTTTGTGGTTTTCAGCCATGGATCTATAATAACCTGGAGTTTGGGATTGACTTAGACACCCGGGTAGCTCTTGTTGGACCCAATGGAGCTGGAAAGTCAACACTGCTGAAACTGCTCACAGGAGAGGTGTGCTCCTTGCATTGTCTATCCTTTTCTGCACTTTTAGTCTTGGGGTGATCTCCAGCTCTAATTTGCCTGACCACCCCAGTCGGACCTTGGAAATCTAAGGTCTTGCTGCAGTACAGGATTTTCTCTCACACACCAGCTATTCAGACTGCCTCCTCTKTGTTGGGGAAGAGATGGCTGGGATCTGTTTGGTTTTGTGTACCACAAGARAGAGGAATTTCATGTTGAAATGCTCTTATCTTCCCCTTCTAGCTGCTGCCCACAGATGGGATGATTCGCAAGCACTCACATGTGAAGATCGGCAGATACCACCAGGTACTCAATGCAGCTGACACCAAGCACATGACATACTGAGGAAAAAGCAGCTAGGAATGAGGAACCTTGTCCTTCAATTTCTGCTTCTGTCTAAGCTTCTYCCACTGCTTTCATTTTGTTCCTGGAGTCAAGGGAAACAACTGTTCTATTGGCTGAATGGGATCTAATCAATGTTCCTCCCCTGAAAAGAGGCTTTCTTTGGTCCTTTCTGTTTAGCTTTTCACCTTCTATGTGAGAGAGAGTACCTTGTGATTGGTGCTGAATAAGCTTGCTATTCTGAAGAAGCACCTTGACTGCTTCAGAGACTCCTTCCCTAATAATTCAGCACAATTGATTTACTGGGGGTGGTGTTGCCGCCTCTTGTTTGGTGCTGGTATCAGAGAGGTGTAAGTGGGGAGGTGCTCTCAGTCATGAGGTGGATGGCCTGCATAGCCTGAAGCTGACTTTTCTTCTTTGTCAGCACTTACAAGAGCAGTTGGATTTAGACCTCTCGCCCCTGGAGTACATGATGAAGTGCTACCCAGAAATCAAGGAAAAGGAGGAGATGAGAAAAATCATTGGCAGATATGGTCTGACAGGGAAGCAGCAGGTGAGCATGAGCTGTTGGAGTTTGCTTTTTGCTCATTAGGGAAGCATAGCTTCCACATTTTCTGTTGCTCCACTGATGTCTGACAGTGTGACACAGTATGCGGCACTGCACACCACAGCTTTTAAATGTTTTCTTCATCTCCGCATTTAAAACTGGAGAGAAAACAAATCGTGGTTCATAGGAACTTTCCCTGTGTTGCAGGAATGTGTAGGTTGGAATAGGTGGCCTCCTGAGAACCTGGGTAAAGAAGAGACAGGTTGTGGCATAGTGCTAGACCCAAGTCTTTTTCAATCATAACTTGAACTAGTTATACATTTGAGATGTATACCAGACAGAAATGCTACAACAGATTCTTAACTGGGAGAGGGAACTACCTGGTTCAGACAAGAGGACAGGTTTCCACACATCACATGTATGACAGGGATTGACCTCACCACTGCAGTTCAGCCTTGATTTTTATACTATCCTTCTCCATTGGTCACTCCAGAACTTGAAGGTAAATTTAGGCTTGTGTTAAGATGTAGTAACATTGTCCCTTGGAACCTCTTAACACAAGCTGGATCTTGTTACGGACACTCTTTCAGAGGCCCCTGGAATCCCTTTGTTCTGCTGGTGAAGGAAATTTAATCTAGGTGTAAGCCTGATGCAGTTGTCCCCTTTTGTCATGTAGCTGTTGCAAACAGGTTGAGATCTGAGTATTTTGTAGTCGGTGCTGTAATCCAGGAACTGGTGCTATAAATATACCTGCAGAGCTGTGAACAGTGTCTGTGTTTGTCAGGTGAGCCCCATTAGGAACCTCTCTGATGGGCAGAAGTGTCGTGTGTGCTTTGCGTGGCTGGCCTGGCAGAATCCTCACATGCTTTTCCTGGATGAGCCCACTAACCATTTGGACATAGAAACAATAGATGCTCTGGCAGATGCTATCAATGAATTTGAAGGAGGAATGATGCTCGTCAGCCATGACTTCAGGCTCATCCAGCAGGTAAGGAGGGTAGTGAATTTTGGCAAAGCACCTTTCCAGCACCTTTTGAGCAGTCATTAAAATAAAGTGTTTTCAGCTGATTGGCTCTAACTCATCTCAAAATGATGTGTGAGTACAAAAGTCACTGGATGTGKTTCTCTTGCCTTGTTCATGCTGAGTGACGGTGTAGTCTAGAAAAACCGCAAGCATTTAAAAATAAACTAAAAAGCTAAGAATAAGTCAAATAGACTTGTCACTGTGGAGGTCTTAATTAGTGTGTTTTTTTTTTTTTAATGATACTGGATTAGTTTTACCAGAATATTTCTGTATTTCGCACACAGTCTGCAGATGTGAGGAAAACTGTTTTTGGTTCCACATACAGGGAAATGTCAGATGTTGGTTTACCAACTATGGCTTCTTCTGCAAGTTCAGATAAAATTTTGTCTTTCTGTGCAGCATATCCGAAAAGTTCAGCTAAAGAACTAGCTTTTCAAGTCCCAATTTAGAAGAGAAGGATTTTTTTTTTTTTTTTTTTTTTTTAGTCCATGAATTAGAAGGGGTCAAAGACTGTTATTTCTAAAATCTTGAAGTACAAAATATTCAGAAAACACTGTACAAGAGTTTTTATTTGACAGTTTAATGCATGAAAGTTATTAAACTCTTTCCTTATCAGCTTGTAGAGGCTATAGACTTCTCCTCTCTCCTTGTGTGCTTTCAGGTTGCACAGGAGATCTGGGTCTGTGAGAAGCAGACAATCACAAAGTGGCAAGGTGACATCCTTGCCTACAAGGAACATCTCAAGTCAAAGCTGGTGGATGAGGATCCGCAGCTCACCAAAAAAACCCACAATGTGTGAGCTCGAGCAGTCAGTGAGGTGCTCTCTGTGGAGACTGACAGTGGCCAATGTGACTCTCCCACCTGCTGACTGGAATGGGACTCTGCTGCTATCTCTGTGGCTGTGTTCTAGGATTGCTGCAGTACTGCTTCCCCTTGACTTGCCTTGCGCCTCCAAATCTGGACAGATCTCCTCTTCTCTCCTGATCTGGCTACGTTTGGGCAACCATTTCCCTATTTAGATGATGTCCCATCTAGAGCCAGGCCTTGGAATCTAATGGCCTGGGGTCTTGGCACTGGCGGTTAGGGTGTCTGGATTGCAGTGATACAGAAATGGAGACCCCAGTCCAGCTTCTCCCACGTCCTCCTTTCCAATTTCTGCTTCAGTTTAGAAATTTCACTTCAAACTCCTTTGGCCTTGGTTTGTTTTTAACTATTATTTAACAGTGTAATTAACAGATCTGCCTGAGAATCCGTCAGTAAATAAAGAGGGAAGAACAGTCTCCTCTTGTTTTGTGAGCTGTAGTAGTTATTGGGGCATGGTGTGGGGCAAATTAGCCAGTGCAGAGCTTTTTGGGTAAGGATGTAGGGCCCTCTCTTGGGGTGAATGTTCAGTTCTTCAGTACTGCAGTTCTCTTGTTATAGGCAGAACTGGTGGAGTAAATGAAGGGGTGAGAACTGAGCTCAGGGGGAATGGAACAGTGAGCAGGATTCTTGTACCTGGGGAGCCTCTGCTAATTCACAGAGCCAACCCTGTTTTTCCAGCTGATGACAAAAGGGGCCAAGTCACGTCTGCATTTTGTTTTAACAGATACAGCTCTAAATGCTTCTGAAGATTCAAAGTTAGAAATAGAAAGTAGAGCTATAAAGTATCAGTGTGTTCTCTGCAACAGGGCAGCTTAGGTRTATGCTTTTTCCTTCATGTTGGATTATATGGATCTAACCTGGGACTTTTAATAATTAAGAATTTTTGGACTATATTTGGCTGCTTGATCTCTGCAGGTTTGACTGATCAGGAACAATGTTATTTTAATATTTTTGTTCTTAATACAAATTTTTATAAAAGTTGGTGCTTAAACCTCACCTTGTGCCACACAAGCTTGAAACTTAAATACTATATTGAACAAAATACATTTTCATGTATTTTWAAATAATGAAAAGCTACTAAAAAAAGTAGTGAAACCAAAATACTTGTGATCATGGTTTATCATTTTAATTACTTTTAACATACGAGAATGGCAACACTGGTCATGTGAAAAGTTCATGTAGCACAATAACCTGTTTCAACAGCACATGTTTAGAGAAAAGTAGAAGGGTAGGACAAATATGTAGTTGTACTTTCTTGGAGTACTCTCTCATGTGCCAGCTATTTCTGGCTATGACTTCTTGAGCAGCATAATTTTTTGTTTTTTTCTGAAGGAACCACCCAAGTTGTGGACTGCTGTTACAGAAATCCAAAGGGCAAATATCACAGTGGGAGTTGTTTCCATGTTCTTGTTCAAAGCAAAAGTGACTGTTACTGCTTAAGGTGTTAGTTCCCTGCACTAGAGATAYAAATCCTGAAATACTCATTGTTCAAATGGAACATGCATGCATGCTTAAGCAGAGAGATTTCAACCTGGATTTAAACCTGATCTTTGGTGACAGTTTGTTAGACTGCACTGAAGCAGTTACAGCAAGCATATGTCCCAGGTTAYTGATTGCTGTGTGAAAGGCAGCTGCCAGCTGGAGCAGCAGTATCTTACACTATCTTAGCTAAGGCTTATCTGATCAAACACAAAACCAGAACTAGAGCTAGACAAACTGATGAAAATTGCTCCTTAGCTCCAAGAAGGGTTAGTTCTGTGAAAGAGGTAGGTTGGAGTCTCCACACTGTTACTCTTGCTTGTAGTCTAAAAGTGAGTTACAGCCAAAAATTGCAGATGCTATCTTCAGGGTTATGGGATTCCCTAGCCTTTGTTGTGTTGCGAGTCGACACATGCTCTGAAAATAGTACGAGTTAAGCCAAGCACCGAGCTTTCAGAATGGACAGCCTCCAGCTCCTGCAATCTATTGAAGCAGCTGTGTGTAAAAGTATGAATAAGATAGTAATTCCCCAAATCTGGGAATACAAATTTAACTATACTGTTCAGTGGATCAGCCTCTGTCCTTGCTATATTATATAATGACCAGTTATGCTTAATGCTGAGTGCTCAGTCTCTGTTCCTCATCCACCAAACTGCTTCCTTGTCACTAAACATTTTGTCAGAAAAAAAGCATAACCCATGTGTTCATAACTGCCAGTGCCAGCTACTGCTGCAGCTGAGGATAAATACCATTTATAACACCTAACAGCTCCTTCACCATTTGAGAGCCTCTGTCTGCTATGACCAGTGGAAAAGGCAGAATAGTTCCAGGTACAAATCATTCCCTCTTTGGTTAGTGAACAGCCTCCCACACCACAAGAATCTCAGCTATTACAGCTCCATAAATCAGTGGGTGAGTGGAATGCACACCAGAGGGGAAAGCCCTGTGCTACACCTGATCAGTGTGTAGCCTCTTACGAAATGAAAGTGATGATGATGCTAGTTCCTTCCTCCCACTTTGAGTCATCCACCGACAGCTCCTGACCTTGATAGACCTCACTGAATAAACTGCTCCCTTTCCCAGAAGAATACCACCTATCTTCTGTGCCCAAGCCTGTTCATCCTTAATAAACACAGTGATGCGACCATTTCAGCCTGCTCTACGTGATCATTGATATTTCAGTTTTTGGGTGGAAGAAGTAGCSCCTCTACAACACTTGGACCCAGCTTTTCACTGTGATGTTCATTTGCACTAGGAGCAGGCACTCAGATGTCTCTCTACGAGGACAGGCCTAGAATAAAGGAAAATTCAAAGAAATGTTACTGGCTGTAGAAGCACTGGCAGTGCAACCCACACAGTAGGTCTCCCACACTGAGTCCTTTGGAGGATATGATTTGCTAAGAATGAGCCATGCGAGCAGCACAAGGTGTGCCTCCAAGCAGGGGGCAGTGCACATGCTGCCAGTATCCTGTCTACCAGATATTATGTATTACCCTTTCATGAAGTGTCTGTTGTGGTGCCTACTGAGAGAAAGGCTTCCTTTGCTCTTGTATCTAGAGCAAAGCATAGAAAACTATTTTGTTTACTTCTCCACTGTGTTGCTTCACTTTTTTTTTCCCCTCTCTCTCTTTCTCTAGCTTAGCTTACTTTCTGCATCACTATTACCATCACTAATGTGATCACTGGTCTCCAAGACAGGTCAGATAYGTACTCAGTGTGCCAGCCTCTCTTTCCTGGTGCCTCTCTTCTGTCTTTTCTTTGAAAGGGGCCCTGTTGTGTGAAGTAGGCTAGACTCCTAAGCCCAGGCTAGCTGAGTGAATGGGAGGAATACTGCCTGTTGAGGTGTTTATACTGCTTTCATTCAAATGCTAATGGTCACTCTAGTTACTGACATCCACCAACTGCACTACCTGTTCTGTAGTACAGAAGAGGTCCCATCCGTTTGAATCTGGAAGCAACATCTCCAGTAGTCTGGTTTCCACCCTTCTACCAAAGCAGCAACCCTACTTTCACTAAAACCTGCCCTGGAAAAAGCTCCTCTCTGGCACTCCTGACCCATGTGACTGAGACACTACCTCCCTTGCCCCTGTCTTTACCTATTATCCTGCAACTGTTCGTCATGTCTGAAAGTCTCATTAAATTAGTTACTTGGAAGCTCCTCCCTAGGCCAGCTGGCCCATCACTTAGTGCAAAGCGGAAGCATTAGAGTTACAGATGTGTATCCCTCCTACTTCTTAGGGGTTGCACCTGTGGCCATTGAGGGACCTGCTGCCTTTGCTATATAACTAGCCCTATGTCAGCCAGTAATTGCTCTGTTAGAGTTGGCTCTGATAGAGGTTAGGATGAGTGCAGAGGCTGGGAAGAAGCGTGGTCATGCTCCCATCTCTGGAGACAAGAAGTCTAAAAGGAAGCCTAAGAGAAAGGAAACCTATTCAGTTTACATCTATAAAGTACTGAAGCAGGTAAGTAAATGCTTCTCTATAGCTAAGAATTGTTTCAAGTGTAAAGCTGCTTTTGCACATCAGCACTACAAATAGGAAGGGAGGAAAACTTCCATATCTCACTCTAGTGAGATGAAAAAGAGAGTGATTGGGTAGATAGGAGCCCTAGCTGAGCCTCTGGAGAAAGGGAGAAGAAAGAGAGTGGGAGGAAGCAACACCTCTTGGGGTGAGGAGGAAGTTGATCTAGGGCCCTCTGGAGTCGGTGAATCTACTCCTGGTCATGGAACAGCCTTCAAGAAATAACTGAATGGAAATCAGTAGGGCAGCAGTAGCTGCTTTTGGCCCAACAAGCTAAGTATTAAGTAATTCCTATTTCTGGAGGTTAAGACTGCAATTTATGTTGTGGAGATGAGAAAAGAGCTTATGGAGGTGGCTGTGAACTCTCTAGGCCTCAGCCATCAGTATTGGCCTTAAAGCAGGAGGGCATTTTCACCCTTTGCAGCTGGCTTCCTCTAAGGGGCTCTGCAGAGGCTCCTGCTTGGGCAATCTTAAAGGCATGGTGGTACTGTGGGGGCCTCTCYAGTCCAATGCAAGTGGCAGGTGGCTCAAGACTCCAGGCAGCTCTTGGGTCCCTTCAAGGTGATGCTGTCCTGCTGATGGGAAGGAGGCTCATGTTTTGGGGGAGGACWGCAGGCCTTGCTGCCCTGGGATGACGGGTATGTGAGATGGTGCTTGATTCTGTCTGGTAGGTGCACCCTGATACTGGCATCTCCTCCAAAGCCATGAGCATCATGAACTCCTTTGTCAATGACATCTTTGAGCGTCTGGCTTCAGAGGCCTCCCGCCTGGCTCTCTACAACCACCGTTCCACCATCACCAGCCGTGAGGTGCAGACGGCCGTGCGACTCCTGCTGCCGGGYGAGCTGGCCAAGCATGCTGTCTCCGAGGGCACCAAGGCTGTCACCAAGTACACCAGCAGCAAGTGATGGCCCCGGGCGCAATAAAGCTGCACTGCGCCGCGCCGCCTGCTGCCTGCTCTGTCATGGCGCCGCCGGGGCGGGAGGTCGCCGCGGCCCGCGAGGCGGGGAGCGCTCGCCGTCGCCCCGGGGACCGGCGCGGCCAATAGGGAGCGCGCGGCTGCTGAGGCGACGCGGCCGCCTGGCAGCTATGGCCGCCGGTGAGGCCCGGCGCGGGGAGGGACGGGAGAGGGGCCCGCTGGGGGCCTGGCGGGGGCGCCGAGGAAGGGAAGGGGTCTCCGCCGCGGGCCGGGCCGGGCTGCTCGCGCCGGGTCCCGGTGGCGAGGGGTAACGAGCCGCCGCGGGTGGGAGGCTCCGCGCCGGGCCCCGCGAGCGGCCCGGCCCGCTCGTGGCCGGAGGGAGCGGCCGGGGCACGGGGGCCGGGGCCGAGCCGGGGCCGGGATGATGTTTCACTGCCATAACCCTGTGTCGCTGGCAACGCCAGTCTGTGGAGTGGGAGAGGCGGGCCCTGGCCGGAGGGGATGTCCTGGGTGCAACCGCTTCTGCAGGCACAATGGGAAGGGCAGGAAAAAAAGTGTTTTTGGGGGGTTCCCCCCCCCCCCGCCCTTCACTGGTGGTATGTTCCTGCTGGGATGGGTCTGGGTAGGGAGCAAGAGGAAGTGGGGATACACAGCAGTGAGGGGAAATCTAATATGCTGCTCCTTCAGGAACCTGCTGRGTATTTCCCAAGGGATAAATGTGAAAATCCCTAGTCCTTACTTGCGCAGGAAGGACAAAGGTGTTCAGAAAGAAAAAGCATGTTTTGCCTTTGGCATGCTGCTAGCCACTTCAAGAACTTAGAGTAGAGCTTAGTACACCTAAGTGTATTAGATCTGTTTTAACCACTAAATGCAAAAGGAGGATTGAGCACAAGTATGTCATAGTTTATCAGAGAACTACCTTCCACATGCTGCCTTGTAAGGCCTGGAAGCTACAGGGGAACCTTGGTTTGGGGGATGCAAGCTGGAAGCTTAATACAAAGACACAACATTGCTGTGGTGCCTGAATATACTGCAAAGTTCTCTAGTACAGAGTTTTTCTAGCTCATATGAGCTATCTATAGTTTCGCCCCCTTACAAAGGGTAAGAATGAACCAGTCACTGGACTTGGAAGTTGGTGGCTCTTTGGGGTCTTGACCTAGTGATAAGAATGATGAGCAAATGGAGAACTGTTACATTAGTGACTTGACACTTCAAAGGAGGAAAACAGTAAGTAAAGTTTCCTGTGAAATTAGTGCCAAGGAGGAGAAAAACTTAACCTTTAAATTTTCTGAAAACTTATCATGTGTTTATAGAACTGGGATTGTTTAAAAGGAATATTTTGAACTGAAAATCAACCTTGGTTCAGAGAAAGCAACACTTGGAGTATTGGAGGGTGGTGGAACAAAATAGTAACTTACATGGCATGTGGAAAATCCTTGCTGGCTATCAGCATCAGAAGTTAAAAGCATGGATAATGATAGGATATGAAGAAGATCATATTCAATACAAGGAAGAAAAACAACAGAAAACCCTGGAATGATATACAGCAAGTAGTAAATACAGAAATATCAGCTGTTTACAATGAACTTTTTTATTATTTGACAATTTTTTTTTAACAAAGGTAATTCCTGATCCATTTATAGATCAGAGTACTATTAAATAGCAGTTAGATGAATCACTTGAAGGTCAGTATGCCCAGGTAACTTTTAACTGACTTCCAAAAAAAGTGGTACTCTTTAGCCCACTGGCATTTATTAACAAATATTGATGTAGCAGACAACTTTAAGTAAAACTAGGAAAGAATTGTGTTCCACCTTGGAAAAGGAGAATAACATAGCTGAATGTAGGTCAGTTAGCCTAGTATTAATCCTGGGCAAAACAATGTGAAAATTGTTCTAAGACTTACAAGAAATTAAAGAGTTGGGACATAACTAGTTTAATTAAAGAGTTTGTGGAGAATAGATCTTATTACCAATAAAGCTTGTGATACAATGTCATAGATTTGTTCTTCTTAAAAATTAAAAAGGTGCACTTCAGTTCTGTAATACCATTTATATGGCACCCAATAGGATGATATTTCTGAGCTACCTAGTTCTCAGCAAGTGGTTAAAAAGATCATCAGCGGAGGTTTTCTTTCTTATGGAGTACTGCAGGAGTTGATATTCAGTGTGCTCAATTAAACCAGAGCTGTGGTAAACTCGTGTGACAGTATATAGAATCATAGAACTAGTAAGGTTGGAAGGGACTGCTGGAGATCATCTAGTCCAGCCTCCCTGCTCAAGCAGGGTCACCTAGAGCATGTTAGACAGGGTTGCGTCCAGGTGGGCCTTGAAGATCTCCAGAGAAGGAGACTCCACAACCTCTCTGGGCAACCTGTTCCAGTGCTCTGTCATTCTCACAGGGAAGAAAGTCTGCCTGAACCTGAGGGGGAACTGCCTGTGGTTCAATTTCTACCTATTTCAGTTGTCCCATGTGACAAGACAAGAGGCAAAGAGTTTGTCCCTGTCTCCTTGACTCTCTCCCTTCAGGTACTTGTGCACGTTGATAAGATCCCCCCTCAATCATCATCCTTCCCCAGGCTGAAGAGGCCCAGCTTTTGCAGCTGTTCCTCAGAGGGCAGATGCTCCAGCCYTCTGATCATCTTCATAGCCCTACACTGGACTCTCTCCAGTAGCTCCATGTCTCCCTTGTCCTGGGGTGCCCAGAWCTGGATGCAGTATTTGAGATGAGGCCTCCCCAGGGCTGAGGAGAGGAGCAGGATCACCCCCCTCRACCTGCTGGCAACACTCTGCCTAATGATCCCCAGGACACAATTGGCCTTTTTGGCTACAAGGGCACATTGCTGGCTCATGGTCAATCTGTCATCCACCAGCACTCCCAGGTCCTTCTCTGCAGAGCTGCTTCCCAGCATGTCATCCCCCAGCTTGTACTAGTGCCTAGGGTTATTTTTCCCTAGGTGAAGGACCCTGCACTTAACCCTGTTGAACCTCAGGAGGTTCCTCTCTGCCCAACTCTCCAGCCTCTCCAGGTCTCTCTGAATGGCAGCACAGCCCTCAGGTGTATCAGCCACTCCTCCCAGCTTGGTATCATCAGCAGACTTGCTGAGGAGGCACTCTGTCCCCTCATCCAGGTCGTTGATGAAGAAGTTGAACAGGATGGGACCCAGTACTGAGCCCTGGGGAACTCCACTAGCTACAAGCCTCCAGTTAGACTTCGCACCACTGATGACGACTCTCTGAGCTCTGCCTTTCAGCCAGTTCTCAATCCACCATCTCTGTCCACTCATCTAACCCACGCTTCCTGAGCTTCTCTAGGAGGATGTTATGGGAGACAGTGTCAAAGGCCTTGCTGAAGTCAAGGTACACAATGTCCACTGCTCTCCCCTCATCTACCCGGCCAGTCATTCCATCTTAGAAGGCTATCAGATTGGTTAAGCATGAGTTCCCCTTGGTGAATCCATGCTGCCTACTCCTGATCACCTTCTTCTCCTCCATATGCCTGGAGATGACATCCAGGATGAGCTGTTCCATCCCCTTYCCAGGGATGGAGGTGAGGCTGACTGGCCTGTAGTTTCCTGGGTCCTCCTTCTTGCCCTTCTTGAAGACTGGAGTGACACTGGCTTTCCTCCAGTCCTCAGGCACCTCTCCAGTTCTCCAGGACCTTTCAAAGATGATGGAGAGGGGCCTGGCAACAACATCTGCCAGCTCCCTCAGTTACCCGTGGGTGCATCCCATCCGGGCCCATGGATTTGTGGATGTCTAGCCTGCCCAGAAGGTCTCTAATCCTTTCCTCCTCAACCAAAGGAAAGTCTTCCCTTCTCTGGACTTTCTCCCTCACGTCCAGGCTGCAGGATTCCTGGGGGCTGCCCTTAGCAGTGGAGACTGAAGCAAAGAAGGCATTTGGTAATTCTGCCCTCTCTGCATCCCTTGTCACCAGGGCCCCCACCCCGTTCAGTAGCGGGCCCACATTTTCCTAGTCCTCCTCTTGCTGCTGATGTATTTGAAGAAGCCCTTCCTCTTGTCCTTGACAKCCCTTGCCAGACTCAATTCCAGCTGGGCCTTAGCCTTCCTCGCAGCATCTCTATATACTCTGACTGCATTCCTGTARTTCTCCCAAGTAGCCTGTCCCCTCTTCCACATTCTGTGTATTTTCTTCTTCTGTCTGAATTTGGCCAGGAGCTCCTTGCTCACTCATGCAGGTCTCCTGTTCCTTCTGCTGCACTTCTTATCATAGGGATGCACCGCTCTTGAGCTYGGAGGAAGTGATGTTTGAATACTAGCCAGTTCCATATGAAAGAATCCTGGACCTTTCAGTGCTTGTGAGGTGATGGTGAGTCTCAAAAACCTATAGAGCTGTGACAGATGCCTGCCTCTGAATGAACAGGGTGTTGGTCTGGCTCAGTGGTGTATGCTGGACAAGACATGTGAAGCTCTTAGAAAGGGTACAGGAGGCAGTAGAACTGGGATGGCACATTGTGACCCTTTTTTCCAGCCCTGTTGCTACAATGTGGGGCTGCTTTGGYGGTGGGGTGTGGGTAGATGAGAATGAAGAGGGTGTACAGGGTGCTTTGTTTCTTTTTGACCGCATGACAACATTAGAGTGCTCTTTTCTTTCTAGTGTCTTGCCTGCAAGTTAGAACTGGTCCTGAGCACAGGTGTCAGAGCAGCACCTCACCTGTCAGGGCTGTACTCCTTTTTTCTTTCCCTCTAGCCCTTACAGCCAGTTATGCTGCAGGAAAAGGTGGGCAGGTGGGAGAGCAGGTGTGTCAGGGCTGCCTGTGAGCCAAGTTCACAGGGAGATCTGGTGTAATGAGCAGCATCAAAAGCAGACCTGAGAGAGTTGGGCCAAGGAGCTGGGCTGTGAGCATGCTGTGATCTGCTTCCAGAATGTTGGCAGTTCATTTGCCTACCCAAATTATCGTTCCCTAGGTCAGAGCAGTGTGTCCATGCGTTCCTCCACYCAAGCGCTCCAACTTCCCTAAGCCCAAGACGTGCACTTGTGCTTTTTTGTGTGATGAGTGTTCAAGAACAGTTGGGAACTGCAGTTCTGCCTCTGCCCTGGAGGTGGTTCTCTCTGACTATCTGATGTCAAATGTATTTTGATGCATGGAGGAGAACCTGGTGCTGCCCAGCTCCAAGCAGACTATTGGAGGACCAAGTAACTTTGCGCTATGGCACTCTCGCTCCCTCAGCTGTTGTAACTGTCCCCCTGTGCTGGTAAGATGCTGGCATACTGTGAGAGGGGAGTGGCTGTCTTCTGGGAGTGTCTGGAAGAACATCTCACATTGGGTGAACCCCAAGGGAGTCAGGCTTTAGTGGTGCAAGTACTTGATTGTCCAGTACTGGAGTCTGAAGATCCTGTTACTGCTTCATGTACCCCCTGCCCCCAAGGCTAAGAACCACTGAGTTGGTAATTGGCTCCATATCCCTTTTGCATCCCTCTGTTTCCTTGCAGATCTGGAAGGACAGCCTGCATTGGAGATGCACTGAGCTGAAGAGGCAGAAAGTCTTTCCTGGGATAGTGAATTCTGCATGGATCCTGCCCACGTTGTTTTTCTGCATTTTTCATGTGGGGGCAGGGCCACCCATCATTACACAGGGATCATGACACTCATTTCCCAAAGTATATCTACATGGGGCTATCCTGATAAACTTGCCCTTGATGTCACAGATGGCCCCCCTCTCCTGAGGGACCACTTCACATGCTTAACCCTGATGGGAGCTTTCTGTGAGGACAACTCCACAGCTCAGCTTATTCCAGACTGGGCCTGTGGCTCAGATTGCCTGTTTGTGCCACAATGCATTAGTGGATCAGGTGAAGTCAAGCTCAGTGCATTTTCTTGGGAAGCAGGGGGTGGGCTGTGCTACCCAACAAGGACTTGCAGGAAATTGGCCACTGTGAGACTGACACAGAGGCACTTGGGTAACAGTAAAAAGCAAAACAGAACTTGGACCCCATGCAGGTACTCTTCCAAAGTATCTTGGGATGGCCTCTGTCTGTGGTGATCTGTCTTTTACCAAGTCTGCYTGTGGCCTTGCAAGTGTGCCAGTGAGTTTTTAAAACTGTAACACTGCAGTGTTGTTGTGTTCCATGTCCCTGGCCCCACATCTGTGTCCACCTGCTTTGTTCTTATGAAGCTATACATGTTCATGGATTAGCAACAGCCACTTTTGCACTGGTCTGCTCTTCAAACCCGGAGAAAGAACACTATAGTGTGGCAAACTGAATCAAGTGAAGTGTTTATGAAAATGTCAGTAATATCTGCATTCTCACTTTCCTTTCTGCAAGACAACAATGACTGAAGTGTCTCTGCTCCTTTTTGTTTCATGGGATGGGAGACCATGTTTAGGCAGTGGAGGCTTGTACCAGTATGCAGACCTGTGTGCATCTCTTCCCACATTGTTGAGTCTCTTTGTAGCTGTGCTGCCAGGTGGCTGCTCTGGTGCATCATTAGATACTGTTCCAAACAGCACCGGCAGGAGTGGTTCAGCACTCAGAGGAAAATGAGCTGGTGATGGATAGCTCTGGTGATGCCAAAGTCATTAAAATATGAACTTCTGATGAAGTGCAGCCAAGGTTCCAGTGCCTGCAGCAAAGGATAGAATGACTATTGTCCTCTCTGTGCTCAGCTGCTGGAGGTGGAGTATGGGGACAATGCTAGTCTTTGTCCCTTCCCTTTTCCAGTTGCTGCTCTCCCTAACTACTGGTGACTCCATAACTCACAGTGGCCTGGAATCCCTGTCCAAAGAATGTCAGTTGAATGATGCTCGAATGTCTCATATGCTTCCCCATGAACAAACAACTTTGTGTCTGAGCATTTGGTGTCCCTGATGCTCTTTGCACTGTAATGAGACTGAGGGTTTTTGGTGTCCTTGGAGCTATTTGCCATCTATGTTCTACCCTGCAAGGATCATCACAAGTAGTTTTTCTTGTTTGTTCTTTCTTTTCAGGCTCTGTTCACTTCGGAGTCCTCAGTGTAGCCAGTGATGATGTTACCTCTCTCCTCTCCCCTGCTTGGTGTTGTGGAGTGGGAAGAGAGCAATATTCACGAGAAATTATGTGAAAAAATGAGTCTTATTTGATATCCTAATGTCCAGAGCCAGATGACAACRAGTGTCAGAAAGCATCCTTATTCTAATGGCATGTCCCTGCTCTGTATTACCTCCTGCCAAAGATGTCCAGCTACCTGGTAAAGCGATTCCTGATGTTTGCATGCATAGCTGCAGTCAGGGACTCTTCAGCGCTCCAGTAACTTGCTATGAGCCTGCACCTCCATGCCTCTGAGGATGTGAAGTTTGGGACAGGGCAGAGATCTTCTCTGTGGCCTGAGAACAGAAATGGGAGGGGAGGGAAAGGGTGTTCTCATAAACAATGTATACTGGGATGGGCTCAGGAGAGATGCCTGGTGGTACCCTATGTGGTCTCTGAGTTGGGGGGGGGAAGGAGGAGGACACTTCCATGTGACCCCATGCAGGGTGCGGGGCTGGAGAAGAGGATGACGTGGGCAGACTGGCCTCATGAGGAATGGCTGCTGCAGGCCTCACGCCGTTTTCCCATTAGCGAGTGTTTAGTTCAGCGTTTTAAATAATTGTGTCCTCGGAATGATATTTAAAATCCATTTGGGAGGCAATGAGGCGGGAAAGTGCCTGTGCCATTGTGATGACGCTGCGCAGGGCGCGCCACACATGCATATTACAAACTCGTTACAGACTCGTTTACATGCACGCTGCTCGCTCCTCATACAACCTCTTTCTGATGGTTCCAATGTCTCTTSCCTGCCATGGCTGTTTCTGCTTAACACTATAGAGAAACATACTTGATAAGGCAGRCCTGATGTCATCTACAGCAAAAGAAGTGAGGAGCATGCCCAGGGCAGGTGGGTGCTGAACTTGGAAATGGGGGACTGGGGACCATGCTTGCTGATGGGGCTCTCTTTATTGTGTCCTGTCCTTCATCTGTGCTCTGCTCAATACAGAGCGGTAGCTACTTTCTGATAAGCCCTTGCACTTGTGTTCTTGCAGGCTTCAGACCCCAAAGTCCTGGGCCTCTCAGCTGCTGTGCTATGGGCACAGATGGGGAAAGAGTTGCAGCATCTGTAGCCAGGATGACTATGAAGCTGAGTACCAGCAGGCGCTGGTGAATGTCCATGAGAAGCTGCATGAGCTGGAGGGGCTAGGCGTAAGGGAGCAGATGGAGCAGCAGCTTCAGCAGTGGTTCACAGAGTACTGGTGAGTGGCTGAATGGGGTGGCCCTGCTGCTATCCCTGCATCCCCATTCCTCCCTGACCGCCATGTGGAAACCCTATAGCTGTCCTTCTAACCAGTAAAACATCAAAATCCTACACTGTATTACAAGGCTCCCTGTATCACCTTGTCCTTGTACTGTTGGGGTCCTTGAGATGTGAGCAACGTTTACTCTTCTCTCATTGTCCTCTCCTTCTTGATCATACTCAGCTGCTTCTAGCCAAGGTCCTGGCTCTGATGTTGCATGGTGCCATCTTGTGACCAAAGTTAGTGGGATGAAGGTGAGTCCTCCCCCCCTGCCAAGCCCAGGGCTCTGCAGCTGTACCCAAGGACAAGCTGTGTTCTGACATCCATGTCCCCTGCACAGTAACCTCACTGGCTGCTTCTCTGACTTTTCTGATGAGGACAAAAGTGGCTCTAGCATCCTCTTCTCAGGATAGACTTCTGAGCAGGTACAAGGGCAGAAGCAAAGCTGCAGTAGGGGCAGAGGCTGTTATAGTAGAAGAGGAAGGGCGAGATATCAAATTTGGGGCCTCTCTGGAATTGAGGTGACAAATAGTCTCAGGATGTGGAATGAGCATTTCCCCTAGAGGTGGCTTATTCTGAATTTCTAGGGCGCTGTAAACACATGCGTGGTGGGATGGTCTCAAGTTAGAGGGACTAGGTCTCACAGCCTCTGTGGGATGCCAGTTCCTTGCTCACTAGCACATTCCAGTGTGGATAGAGGGAAAATCCCAAATGCAGGCATTTAGACTAGCGCATATACTGGATGCTTGATTTCCATTACTGAGACCCTGAGTGTTGTCTGATGCCCCACTGTGGGGAGTTAGGAGAGGGCACCTGGCTGCCCTGTATGCCAAGCTTTATTCTTCATGTGCATCTTGGTTCAGCTGATCCAAGTCAGTCTGTCACATGTTTGTGTGTCAGCTGCTTGTGCAGCCACCCTACCAGAGGGGTRGCTCAAAGGTGCTGTAAGGAACAGGATGGGCTCTGCTGCTGGGAAAGCTGYAGTTTTTCCCTGATGGTGGTAGTGGGCTGAAACACAAGGGGCAAGAGCTTGTCATGATGAATGAGGTGATAAGAGATGTGCTGAGATGCTCTCCTGAAGGAGGTGATGTGGATACAGGGAAGGCTTTGGGTAGAAGTAGGAGTGAGAGCAAAAAGGAGCTGGAAGGGTCACAGAATGGTTGAGATTGGAAGGGACCTCTGGAGATCATCTAGTCCAAAACCCCTGCTCTAGCAGGGTCACCTAGAGCATGTTAGACAGGGTTGTATCCAGGTGGGTTTTGAGTATCTCCAGAGAAGGAGACTCCACAACCTCTCTGGGCAACCTGTTCCAGTGCTCCGTCACTCTCACAGGAAAGAAGTTCTTCCTAATATTCAGGTGGAACTTCCTGTGTTTCAGTTTGTGCCTGTTGCCTCTTGTTATATTGCATGGCACTACTGAAAAGAGTYTSKCCCCATCCCCTTGACACCCTCCCTTCAGGTGCTTATACACATTGATAATATCCCCTCTTCTCTTCTCCAGGCTAAACAGGTCCAGCTTTTGCAGCTGTTCCTCAGAGGGCAGATGCTCCAGCCCTCTGATCATCTTCATAGCCCTACACTGGACTCTCTCCAGTAGCTCCATGTCTCCCTTGTCCTGGGGTGCCCAGAACTGGACGCAGTATTTGAGATGAGGCCTCCCCAGGGCTGAGGAGAGGAGCAGGATCACCYCCCTCRACCTGCTGGCAACACTCTGCCTAATGATCCCCAGGACACAATTGGCCTTTTTGGCTACAAGGGCACATTGCTGGCTCATGGTCAACTTGTCACCCACTTGCACTCCCAGGTCCTTCTCTGCAGAGCTGCTAACGAGCAGGTCAGCCTCCAGCTTGTACTGGTGCCTAGGKTTATTTTTCCCTAGGTGCAGGACTCTGCACTTGACCTTTTTGAACCTCAGGAGGTTCCTCTCTGCCCAATTCTTCAGCCTCTCCAGGTCTCTCTGAATGGCAGCACAGTCCTCTGGTATATCAGCCACTCCTCCCAGCTTGGTATCATCAGCAGACTTGCTGAGGAGGCACTCTGTCCCTTCATCCAGGTCGTTGATGAAGAAGTTGAACAGGATGGGACCCAGTACTGAGCCCTGGGGAACTCCACTAGCTACAAGCCTCCAGTTAGACTTYGCACCACTGATGACGACTCTCTGAGCTCTGCCTTTCAGCCAGTTCTCAATCCACCATCTCTGTCCACTCATCTAACCCACGCTTCCTGAGCTTCTCTAGGAGGATGTTATGGGAGACAGTGTCAAAGGCCTTGCTGAAGTCAAGGTACACAATGTCCACTGCTCTCCYCTCATCTACCCRGCCAGTCATTCCATCTTAGAAGGCTATCAGATTGGTTAAGCATGAGTTCCCCTTGGTGAATCCATGCTGCCTACTCCTGATCACCTTCTTCTCCTMCATATGCCTGGAGATGACATCCGGGATGAGCTGTTCCATCCCCTTTCCAGGGATGGAGGTGAGGCTGACTGGCCTGTAGTTTCCTGGGTCCTCCTTCTTGCCCTTCTTGAAGACTGGAGTGACGCTGGCTTTCTCCCATCCTCAGGCACCTCTCCTGTTCTCCACAACCTTTCAAAGATGGAGACCTCAAGGTCCATCTGGTGAAGCCCAGCTACCCCATCTTTGCAGCTCTTTGAGGGAATCAGGATGAATCTTGCCCTTTGGAGCAGCAGTATGACCTGGAGCTGATCAATACACAGAAAAGGAAGGAGGTAGTCAAAGATTCATCTGCTTTTTGTTGCAGGATAATGATGTTAATGAGTGACACAATTTATCTGTTCCATCGGATAGTTGGTGCAGCCCAGGAGAGAAGCCAGGCAAGTCATCAGAACAATTTCTAATATGACCGTCCTGTCCAGCAGAGAAAATGGCATGACCCAGGGGAAAGGAGGTTCCAGCTGTGTGGTGCAATCCAGSTGTGGTGCCATGAGATTCTTGCCATTAGCTCTCAGGCACTCCTGCTGTCTCTCATTGGGTCTCTGCTGTATCTCCCAAGTGACCCTCAGCCCCATCAGTTGTAGGACTGGGCAGAGAATACCTGATTCCMACTAGCTTGAATTCCTGTGGTGCCTGATGATTGGGTGTTGCCACTGCTGGTGCTCACAGCCTGCCWGTCTGGAAGGTTCTCTGCATGTTGGCAGTGATACAATGATTAGTGGCTTAGTTACAGTGGAGTAATTTAAGGGTAAGCAAAGCTTAACCAGTTACAACTCTGTCCAACTGCCACAACATCCTACTTAATGGGATCCATCTCACATCCCAAAGAGTGAACTGCAATGACTGAAGCAGGGCAGGGGATTTCAGCAGTATCTTTCACCCTTCCAAATGTGACCTAGTATGGCTGGAGTAGTGGGTGACACAGCAGAGGTTACCCCACTCAGAAGCCTGAAAACACTTGCCAAGCTCCTGGTGTTCACACAGAAGACTGTCTTCTCTTTCCCCAGGAAACTTGTTTCRTTTTATTCAAGCTGCTTTTCCCAGGTTTTGCTCACATGTCTCTTACTCTGCTGGACTGTTTGTAGGCAGCCAGCCTCAATGCATAATGGAAATGCTAAGTTCCCAAGAGCTGGAGTTTTCCAAAGGGAAGGGATCCGTATGCAATCCTTGACAACTTTCGCTACTGCTTCTGCTGCAGGCCTCTACCTAGGTACCCCTAACCTTAACTCTTCCCCCTCCCCTCCTTTCTGTTCTCTTTTTTCCTCAAGGGGAGGCAGAGTGCAGTGCAGCGCAGAGACTTTGCAGGGCAAACTAGCAAGCATGTGGGGGAGGTTTCAGGACTGCCTGTTTCCTCTTTCCCATTCCCAGCCTGCCTTGGAGATTAACTCTCAACAACTGATGAGAAACTGTTGCAGAGAGGGGAGGAGGTGGTGGAAGAGAGCTGCCAAGTGGAACTATTTATACTGTCTTAGTCAGGCCTGTGCCCGAGTCCTGCCAGACATTGGAGTGCTGGAACCTATAAGCAACCTACAAAGGACACAGCCTTGAACTAGAAGCTCTGGGCTGCAGCAGCTTGTTTACTGTGAGGTTCAGGCTTGCCCCATGTGTTCTCAATGATGGACTGCACCTTTTCCTTCAGCTCTGCCACACTGTGCTCACTGCAGCTGGACGAGGAGAAGCTGGATCGGTGGAAGTACTCTCAGGCAAGACACAGCGAGGGCAACCTAAACCCAGTGGGACGGAGATGCCAGAACAGCCGCACAGAGCCACTGGAGTGTCGGGACCTGCTGGTCCAGAATGCACTCTTCACTGGGGACCTGGAGATGGTTCAGAAGTACTTCACCAAGGGTGCTGCTATCAATCTCATCATTGAGACCAAGGGTGATGAGCTGCGCTGGACTAGCAGGAAATTTGGTGGGTATGCAGGGCTGAGATATTTGTGATTGGGAAGCCCCCAGGGTGGGGATGAGAGAAAGAGCAGAGGCATCTGGGAGAAGTGTTGGGAGGAAGTCCCAGTCATGGATACAGGGTAATGGAATAGGGATGCGAGGGAAAAGAGGGTTTTGGATAAGGAAGGAGCTGGAGAAGAGAGCTGCAGAGCAAACTGTATCAGGATTGTTGAAGGTGACCAGGAGCAGGTCTACTGAAAAGTGATGAGAACAGGGTGTTTGGGAGGAGTCTTGGGGAGGAATAATCTCTGAAAAGACATCCTGATACTGCTGGGATGGATATGAAGTATGTGTGAGGTGGAGAGTGAACACTTTAATGAGAAGACATTGAGTAGCATAGGTATGCTTTTCATGCCTTATGCCTTATTGGGTCTATTGTTCTAGTCCACTAAGAACTAGAGTCTGTGACGTGCTTTGGGAATAGAAGACAGGACTTAGCAGTGCCCTTCACTGCTGTGGGCAGCTGTTTGGGAACTAAACTACAGTCACTCAGTGTAACTATTGCTGCTGCTGTGGTGACATCCAGGGGTCAAGCAGCACCATTGTGATCCCTATTTCAAACACTGACTTTAAGAGCCTGTGGGAGAGTTAGCATTGATTGCATGAGRGGCCTTTGCTCCAGAACAGAAGCATTTGCACCAGGCCTAGTTTTGCTTTCCTTGCATCCTGCAAGCTGTTTTATTCTGGCAGACAGGCTGGATRGGGTAGGGGGCAGGAATCTGGTCTTCTAGAGAGATGATAGAAGCAAGCCTGTCCTGAATGACAGGAGGTAGAAGCTAGTCACCTTTGGTGCTTCCTTCCATCGATATACCTCACTGTACCTTCCCCCCAGATATGTCTTGTGTGTACTACACTTACATCTGTGCTCTTTAGTCCCTTTTGATTAGGTTCTTATCAATGTTATCTATGAACGTYCAGTCCTGTAATAAATCACATAACTAATGTAGCTATGTCAAGGAAAGAGATGTGATTAGAAATGTGGAAGGCCACATGTTCTTGCTGCCTATCTACTAGTAGTGCACTGCAGGCACGCAGAATTTAAGATGAGGAGTGTCAAGTATGAAAGGGGAGTTACTGGGAGTGTTTGCGCTACTCTTTTCCCCAGAGATGATGCTGGTGATGAAAACCTCAGTGTGCGAGAATAGCAGAGCTGTTGATAAAAACTGCTTTCCCAGAGGCGTAGGTTCCTTATATTGTCCCAACACTATATGGAGGATATTGATAAAGCTTGACCCTGACTGTTTTTTGGGGGTCCAAGCTAGCAAGAGACAAACAGATGCAAGTGCTGATACTCTTGGGTGCTGAAGGTTATTTATTGAGTGCCAAGGTCTGTATACCCAAGGTTTTAAAATTTCATAGTCTATGTAGGAAGAAAAAGACAGGAAAATACTACTTTTTGTTTAACTAAGACCACTTTTCAGAAAAATATTAACTGCACTGTTTAACTCTGAAGTATTCCTGTCTTGTGCTGGGCTGACAGACCCTTTAAATTTCTGTCCCAGAGAAAGCAGAATAGCTTACATAAAACAACTTCATCCAGAAATCGCTTTTATCACCAAAGTAACAAGATGTGAAAAACTCAACCAAACAACTCCATCCATCAAGCATAGACCACAAATGTACTGCAAGATTTATTGAATAGAGATAYAAAACAAAAGCCAAATGCAAACCTACACGCTACCTAAGGCTTTGGTCCCTGACCTGTAGGGACTCTTTCCCAAAACCTATCCAATAAAAAACCCTAAAGGTAGATTCTGGGACTTGGCCTTTCCCGAGGCCAGGAACTRATATTTGAATATCCCAACTGATATTTGAAGGATCCCAGAGGAAGTCTAAGTTGAACAGTGCTACTGACACAGTCTCACACAGCCCTTTGTCTCTCTGGCAGTGCTCTTGTGAGCTGGGAACTCTGGCTCTGGTTGGATACCTATTTATAGCTTTGGGGAAACTGAGAATCCCAGCAGGTGAGGCAGTCTGCAAAGGCTTCCCTCCTTTTACCCTTTCATGCACTACATTGTAGCTAGACTAGTTAGTGGGAAATCTGCACAGACAGAGGATGCTGGAGAATGTGAGCAAATATACAGCTTGGTCATTTGTTTTCCCTGCTGAGAAGGGTAGAGTTCTTTATCTTGTCTTTCTTTCTCTGGTCCTCCAGATAAGCATTGTTTGGTCTATTGTAGTCAATTAACTCGGTTTATAGCTGCATGATCTAAGTAGTTCTATGACAGGATTAATCAAATACTACAGTTTCATTCAGTTTGATATCTGCCATAAAGCCAGCTCTGCTTTACCACTGTGCTGGGTGGTGCCCTAGTTGTATAACCAAAGCAGGGGCAGGAGCTTGTACAACCAAGCTCGGATGGTGCGAAGTGGTCTCTCAGGGTGAAGGAAGAGCAGTGAGGAAATGTAATGGAGGGGACTGTCAGAAGATAGGAAAAGGCAGTACTAAAACTGTACAGGAACTCTGCAAGACAGAATTTGAAGGAAAAGTAGGATGGGTTTCAAAGTAAAATTATCTTCTATGTTTTTACTTCACTTGTAATGGAACATTTCCCATCCTTGCACCTATTTATACCTGTCCTTTGGCTTTAAGCTTTGATAAAAACAATCCTCTGATTTGTTTAAAAACCTGTCTAGTGCCATGGGCTTGGGTTGAACCAGCATATGGGGTTGGAATGTTGGAAATAAGTAAGGAGGCAAGGATTGAAAAACACACACTGTTGGTGTATGGAGGCAGTTGGGTCAGGCTGTTGTGACCTGGGAAGCAATTGGGTGATGGTAGTCTACTTGTTAAATGGAGGCCAGAAAACAAGACAGGTGCAGCAATAGAGTGGTTGGGTGTGAGACTTTTATGTGCTGCCTGTCTCCTTCTCTACCCTTCAGGCTCCTCTCCTGCCCTGCCTTGTATGGGGCCTTTCCCTTCACAGCCAGTTGCTGCAGAGGTATTGCTGCCTGAGAGAAGTGTCCTTTTCTGCCTCTTGGCCAAACATTTGGTCACAAGGTTCCCCAGAATAGAACAGCTGAGACCTGAGCTGTATCTAGCCTGGGCCAAGCAGTGATGCGGCACATCCCTACTCTCTGCAGAGTGTACACAGACAACCATACAGTGCAGAGCATAGGGCACTGGTTGGGCTGTGCCACAAGCTCAGGTGAGAGAGGCAGCTGCAGATCAAAGCCTGATTCCTACCTAGAGTCTGAGTACTGTAAAATGGGCAGCATCACAGGCACAGGAGACAACAATCAGAAGCCCATTTGCACGCGGAAGGTGAATGGCCATGCCCAGGCCTACTGGCAGGCACTGCTGACAGGAGATCAGGGGGTTATGGCAGAGATTCTCAGTAACCCCCAGAATAACCTGAGTCCCAGCTCTGTGTTTGACACCAGTGACCTGGAAGAGTGGAAAAACTACCGGTTCAACTTTCGCTGGCTGAGTATGTCGGGGACAGTGGGGCAGACAGCATGGCCTAGCTGGACGGAGGCTCAGATCCTCTTGCTTATGCTGCAGGGCATCACTATTGCTGGATGGAGTGTTATGGGCACTGTATGGGCTATGGAGGAGAGGGGATAGGAGTAAGAGCACTGGGAATTGGCTGGGTCCCCCTGCGCTGTTTGTGGGAGACTGTACCTGAGTCTTGTAATGCAAGCAGTGTCCTGGGGTACCTGGCTCTTCCAGCCTGGGAAGCTGCCTGAGCTTCTCCACCCAGCAAAGGAGATTCAAGCTCCGTGTTATATTGCACCTGTGACCATTCCTGTAGCCTGGCTTTGTGTACCTGTCCTGTCTGTGTGTATCCTGTGTTGATTACAGGACTGCTGATTCTCTTTGTGGGTTATGCTGGGCAAGGGATTGTTACAGCTCTGTGTTTGTATCCATTGGGATAGCTGCATTTGAATCTAGCCTTTCTAAATAAGGGTCATGCCATACTACTTCTAGGAGAAAGGTGAAAGGGATGCAGGGTTGAACCTGTCATGTAACTGGGGACACAGTCCTCCAGCCCAACCTGGAGAAGCTGCAAGAAGCATGACTTCAGGGAGGACTGTCAGCATGATTTGGGCTGTAACAGCTGCAGGCTGTTTGTCAGCAGACCACACCAGTTCAGCAATTGTTCCAGCCAGGTCAGAGTCTTTGAGAGTTGGTGAGTTTCAGCTCTCTGCTCTGTCTGAGGCCCCATATGCCCACCTTTGCRGAGGCTTGCTTATCTATGTCATACTCAGGGCCTGAATCTCCTATGTGCATGCCCTGGCAGCTTGCTCCCATATCTCCTTGTTTTACTGCCTATTTTCTTGTATTTGTGGTGCTTCATGCATGGTGCTCTTCCCAGCCACCTTGCTGCTTCCAGCCCTACCTGTGCCCCTGAGTCCTTCATCTACTCTGTTCCTGTCAATGAAACCTTGCAGTGTATGACTGAGCTGCAGAGGAAAACAACAGCCCCTGCAACAGCCCCTGCCCCAAGGCTCCCTGGGAATGTGACCATGTAGCTTAAAGAGACACCCTCTTGACCTCTGCTTTTTACAGGCCAGTCAAAGGGCAGGGGACTTGTGGGAAAGATGCTGGCAGGAAGAGGTAGCCCTTTGAAGGGAAGCCTCTGTTTCTCAAGAGGGAGTGTATGGCAGGTACCATGAGAGAAAGGGCAGGTCTGGGCCCAGTGCTTTCATGCACTCTGTCTGGACATGCATCCCTGACCCCTCTTTCCCTGCAGGRCTGTGGTCTCTGACCTATGAGCAGGAGCTCACGACGCCACTGCACATCACCGCCAGCCGGGGCTATGCAGACTGCCTGCAGTTCCTGCTGCTCAGGGGTGCTTCGGTCAACTTTGCACCAGGGGGCAAAACTGCCCTGCATGAGGCTTGTGCGGCCGCCAGTACAGAGTGTGTGCGCCTGCTACTCAGCTTTGGAGCTGACCCTGAGGCTGTCTCTGAGGATGGCTACAAGCCTCTGCATCTCTGCAAGAGTCCAGACTCCAGCGAGTGAGTTCTGTCTGGGAGGCCATGGTGGACCTCTTTCCCCTACAAGCTTCATCCTATGCAGGAGAGGTCGCTACTCATACCTACAGATGGGGTAGTGGTTGCAGCAGTGGCTACTGCATAGGGTGGCTTTATGGTATATTCCTGGAGCAGGTGCCACCTCCAAAGACTAACAGCTGCCTGCAAGCTCAGTCCTCAGAGCTGATGCAGCTGAGCCTGGTGCTGCTGTCTTGCTGTCCACCAGCAATGCAAGGCCTACAGGTCACACTGTGAAACTCAGTCCATACAGTGTGCAGACAGGCCTCAGTGCGGGTGTGTGGGAGTGGACCGTGGGTGTGATAACACCTATTAAAACTCTGTGGAGAGTTGGCTACAATTAGGGTGACAGCATGCTTGCTAACCAGTCCTCCTGGCTTAAAGCCTCTGCTCCAGGGCATGGGGAACAGGGGTTTGGGGATTCTTTGGAGAAGTGAAAGCCATGGGTTGGCACAGCTGGGTTGGGGGGGGGGAGGGGGAGGTGCTGGAGGGGGTAGGGGGTCAGGTAGGACAGTAGTTAGTCTGTCACTAAGTCATCTTGGGCCACATAGGTGTGTCCAGCAGCTGCTGCAGCACGGTGCCAGTGTGAACAGCCGGACAGAGGAGGAAGATGACACAGCACTGCATGTGGCAGCACGGCATGGCTTAACAGACCATGTCCAGCTGCTTCTGCACTATGGGGCAGAGCTGGAAGCAAAGAATGAAGAGGGACAGACCCCACTGAACGCTGCCTGTGCACAGCCCCATCAACCCCAGGACATGGAGCGCTACTACAGGGTCTGCCAGCTTCTGGTGGAGAGTGGTGCTAGCATCAATGCTGCAGACAGGGACCGCCAGCACCCCCTTCACTTGGCTTGCAAGAATGCCAACGCTCAAGTAGTAGAATTACTGTTGGCCAAAGGTGCAAACGTCAACATCATGAACTACAGTGGCAACACGGCACTGCACARTATCCTGCAAGCCACTGCCTACAAGCTGGACCACCAGCCAGAGCTTGTAGTCCGAGCCCTGCTCAACTACGGTGCCATCCGCATCTGGCCTGGCTCCCTCCTCAAGGTGCAGGATCTCCACCTTTGCTGAGAGCAGGGCAGGAAAGGAAGACAGTGAACACTAAGGCCCCTATGAGAGCAAGGATGTCCCTACTGCAGCAGGGCTTGTCTCTGCCACCTTGCTGGCTCTCTCTCCTGCCTATCTCTTCCCAGTTGCTGGGGGAGGGGAATTGTTATGGGATTCCCTGAAGCTTTTTCTTGGGCCATATTCTTCTGTGGGAATCTCCTGCTTCTGTTAACACTGTCAGTCTGCTAGGCTGTGTGACAGCCATAGTCTCCCTAGTCATTTGGCCCAGAAAATACTACCCCGTTTCCTCTCTGGGACATGCACTCCAACTCATGCTGTCTCTTCAAGACACCAGAAAACAAAGGGTTAATTGCTTGTCTTAATTCCTGAGCAGTGCAATAATTACCCAGCCTGGAGATCAGCAGATTGCTCTCCCCTTTGGGAAAATACAGGAAAATCAACAATTAACACTAATTAATCTCCTATTAACGCCAGATAATGAGGATCACTCGTACAGCCGGAATAGGCACTGACAACTACTGCTGGCCTGGGCCCTAGGGAGTGGGAGCCAAAAGCCAGGGGGGAAATCCACCTGGGTGCAGCTATTCACGGACGGAGTCTGCTCTGAAGGCCATAGTGGTGGCATAAGGTGCACAGGCACCATGTGTCCCTTGCATCTATGTATGGTATAAAATACAGGCATGGTACACACCAGAGATGCCCTGTAGCATAGAACATGTATGATGTCCTCCTGGGGCTCTGTGTAGCAACTAACATGGGTACAGTACTTCCTGGGCCCCACACTGCACACTGCACAGAGATGTCTCTGCAGCCTTCCTTGGCACAGGCACACTACATCCCCGAGATCCACGTGCAGCACTCAACAGAAGCACAGTATGCTTTAGTCTCTCTGCACACAAAATAGGTGCCAGACCTTGCCCTAAAACAGCTCATGTTCTAAACACAATTGTGAGGAAAGGGGCCTGGCATAAAGCAGAGTAGTGGTCACTTACAAGTAATGTAGGTTCGTAGAATCAGTAAGGTTGGAAGGGACCACTGGAGATCATCTAGTCCAACCTCCCTGCTCAGCAAGGTCACCTAGAGCATGTTAGACAGGGTTGCATCCAGGCGGGCCTTGAAGATCTCCAGAGAAGGAGACTCCACAACCTCTCTGGATGTGGTGAGGCAGATGAGGGGTGGGGGTGCAGGTCTATATCCCAGCTACATACCTCAGTTCCTGTACCTGGGTAGAAGTAGGGACCTGGCTGTGCTGAATGCAACCATAGTGAATGTGTTGGCTGTTGGCTCAGTCCCCATCTTTGTAGGACACTCTGAGAGCTGGAGTGGTGCTCTGGGTCTGCCCACCATTAATGACATTGATTCCTCAGGACAGAATGAGGGAAGGGCTATCATTCCCTGGTCATTTTTTGGATATATGTGGCTTTTTTAGTACATAAATGTGGGGCCTGCAGGACCTTGACCACTTGCTGTGTTCATCTGCCTTCTCCCTGGCACAGGTGCTGCAGTACTGCCACACCTGCCCACGTGTCATCGAGGCTGTGATGAACAGCTATGAACATGTGCGTGTCTCTGAGGACTGGGTGGAGGCTGTTCCAGCTGAGGTTGTACAGGTGACAATGACATGCATGCTGCTGACTGGAGAGGGTACAGCCAGGCTACCCTGGGCAGGGTGCCAGAGGGGGGATAGGATCAAAGGACCTTTGGGTCAGAGTGGAGGCTTGCAGGGCAGAGGGGTGGTGCTGCTGGGGAGTAGAAGTGGATGTGCTGTAATAATTAAGGTGAAGATGTAGCTGGCTCTGGCTCTACCTCTCTGCTTCCAGGRTATCTATAGCTTTGTCTGGCTCTGATCTTCTTTTCTCTTCCTGTAGAAATACCCACGTTTCTACCAGTCACTCTTCTCCCTGGAGCAAAGTCCTCGCTCCTTACAGCACCTGGCTCGCTGTACACTCAGGACCTTCTTGGAGGGCCGGTTGCTTTGGGTCCTGTCCCAGCTGCACCTGCCAACGGCCTTGCACCAGTTCCTGCTGCTCCGCTTTGAGGATGTTCTCTACTAAGGGATGGGGCTTGACTGTGTTTCTCTGCATCTGTGTTCAGTCCCTACCAGTGCAGTCTGTGCCAACCTAGCTAACCCCCTTCCCCACCTCCCACCCCACCATGTTATCCTTCCCCCAACTTGGTTGCCAATTCTTCCACCATGTCCTTGTCAGCTAGTCCTTGCCAGTTCTGCCTCATATACCTATTTTGGAGCTCTCTGTTTACCCATGCTAACAGCAGCAAACTCCAGATTCACTAAGAAAAAYAAGAGATGGGGATTTGGGCATTTTGTGGGACCAGAAGCAAGTATTCTGCATTGATCACAGTGTTAGTTGCAGGATACCAATTCACCCTATCCCAAATCTGCAAACTCTAGTCTAAGCCAAGCAGCTCTAGTGCCCAGGGCATTTGTTGGAATACTTCCTTTTATGAAAGCATTTACAGTTTGACAAAGGTGTTTGGAATAAAACCCGGACTTTGCTTATGACTACCAGAGTACAACTTCTGCCTTGCGTTGAAGGCTGTCTCTAATAGGGCCTGTGCATGTGACATGCCGTGCATAGAGGAATGTAACAGGCATATGCACTCTCAGACGTATGCATTTGTCTGCCCTTCAGAGGGCATGGAAGAATGTGTGGTGGGTGTGGGGCTGAAGCCTTCCAAACAAGCACTTCTTATGCAGGTACAATGTCTGAGATATTGCCTCGCGTTGCAACTTGGTGCCAGAAAACAGGGCTTGTGCCTATGCTGAGGACCTCCATGTGGAGGACAGGCATGCTCAGTGAATGCTAGTCCACTGGGTATGAAGCAGCCAGTCCTTGTGACAACCCAGCCAGCATCTACCAGAGCACAGTGCAGGCCTACTCACTGCTGCCTGGGCTGCACCACACAGTGGACAAGGTAAAGGGTAACATTTCCTTCTGCAATTTAGAGACAAGATTATAAAGAGATTAAAGCATCAGCCACCCTAAAATGGCTTGCTGGAAGCTAACCTCATTACCAGCTATAGTGCCTTCACCGGCTGCTGCTGGACTGGCTGCCCTGGGCTGAGGCTGCTGGCTGCTGACAGCTTTAGGCTTCACAGACTGACCTTGCACAGTTAACTGTCCACTACAGTTCTGTGGGTGCAGCCATGGAGTGTGACAGGCAAAAGCAAGTGTGCTCAAGGCTCTTACAGTCACCTATGAAATGTCAAAGCAGGTCTAAAGACACCTATTTTTCCCTAAGGCAGAGCAGCTGTTTATGCAGTGGCTTTGCACCTAGCAGTGCATGCCCACTAATAGGACATTTTCCTGCATGCTGGAGAGGAGCAGCATTTGCTATCTAAAGAAAGTCCCTGACATAATCATTCTTATATCTGTTTACCCTTTCTTTCAGACAATCCATTGCATTTCATCCAGGAACTTGCAGGGTAACACTTAGGAAACAACACATTATAAATATTCTTTAGCTTTCTCTTTTCTTGGAGAGCATGACTTGCATCAGGAATGTGTTTTATGGATTCTTGCTAATGTTCATCCAATGTATTACATACTGCACTGTTCCTACATCATTTCTGATAGATATTGTATTAATAGCCCAGAAAAGAAACTAACTCAACAGATGGAATGTACCACTGCTTTACCTTTGTGTCAGGGCTTAGGGTTTTTTGTGGCAAGACTCTCATACCAGTGAGGTCATAACTGAAATAGAAGTTGAAGCAGAAGGATGGGGAATAGTTTGGCTCCATTTTGGATCTCAGCCTGGAAACTTTGCTTTACTTCTTCACTGACACTGGATGTATGAAGTGGGAGGTGGAGAAGGTAATTCTGCTGTGTAAATCCTTAGCCTAAGGGTGAGACCGTGTGTGGGTGGCAGGCCTGTCATGGGAGGATGATGTTGGTCTGGGGCAGGTGTAGTCATTTTGTTCATGACAGCTTCCTCTGATGAAGCCTGGTGGTCTGCAGCCTTGCCTTGGGCAGAGCTCTTGGTTTGTCAGTGCTTGCACTCCTTGTGCGTGCTTGCTTCCAGTCCTGTTGCTGTCAAAGTGCAAGGATTAGTGGCCTTTTGCTGCTTCTCTGCTGCCATGTCAGCACCACAGGCGTAGGGTGCCTTTGGAGATTAGTTAGCAGGAAGGGCTGAGTGCCTTGCCACAAAACAGAATTGCATCTCTCCAGCCTAAGGATATTCCACTGTTAAACAGTTTTGGGAAATGCTAGCTTTTTGGGGGGCACTACTTTGGGGCAGGGCAGATGGGGTGGTTCAGAAGTGTTCTGGATTTTGATGATACCAGTCACACAGCAGTGCAGGGTAGGGGTCCACCCCGCCATGGCTCAGCAGAACACCACTGCAACTTGGTCTATGGCTTGGCAAGAGGAGTATAGCACCACACTGGGAGGGGAACCAGTTCCCACACATGTATGGGTGCCTATCGCTCTCAGTTCACTGTAGTCAGGGCTTGTGTTGTTTATGCAGTGCAAGATGGTGACTATAGTGCATTCAAACCACACACCAACTTCAGTCATCTGGGACTGTTTCTGCAGGTATAAAGGCAGAGGGGATATTAGTGTTAGGATCTTCCAAGGGAACAACAAGCAAAACACAACCTTTTTTTTCATGCAATACAATTACACTGTGGGGCTCTTTGGTACAGGATTTTGTGAAGGCCGAAGACTTACTAATGTTCAAAAAAAGAATTAGACAAAATCATAGAAGATGGAGTCATTGATGGTCATTAACCATGATGGTCTGGAAGCCACTTCTGGCTCAAGGAGTGCCTGAACTGTTGCTGGCTGGGAGAAGATACACTAGAACAGCATTGCAGTTTATTCCTCTTGGTGCACTGGTCTTTCAAGGCCTCTGTTAACAGCTACATCAGAGCCATGAAACTGGGACATAGATCTAAGGCTAAATAGTGTGACAGGCCTAGTAGTTCTGTCATCTTCTGCCTCTATCTGGACACAGGATATTGCTCTACTCCCCTGAGTATCACCACCCTACACAGCTGTCTACGCTGCTCTGAAGTAGCAAGCTTGAAATAACCATGTGAGGTTCAGTGTGCCAACAAAAGTTCATCTCTTGGATGCACTGCACCATAAATACAYGTGATAGGAACATGTGTTCCTAAGCTTACAAAAGGTGTCAGCARCACAGTGTGGTCAATAGAGGAAGTTGGTCTTGGAGGCCTGTGTRTCCAGTAATATTTTTGTGGTGTGGAGTTAGCATAACTGGAGAAGGTTTAACAATGCTTTTTATGAAGTCTGTGGGCAGGGAGGGGAGGTGTTGGCTTGAGGTAACAACATACCAAGACTGTGTGCAAGTCAGGGATGAGGRGAGCAAGAGAGATAAAACTTTCGAATACTCAGGATAATACTCCCTCCCCTTCTCTTAAACGTCTGCACTGCATTTACCTCGAATCAGAAGCAGAAAGCCAGCCTGATGTCACCTCCTTCCAGCTGGACATGCTTGCATGACCTTTTAGAGTCATCTGTTTATGGGAGC
The DNA here is from genome assembly GCF_003343005.1 of Rhea americana. Classification (NCBI taxonomy): domain Eukaryota; kingdom Metazoa; phylum Chordata; class Aves; order Rheiformes; family Rheidae; genus Rhea; species Rhea americana. Next base: position 199,241 of record NW_028186484.1, read on the forward strand.
AGGTCCTGCATTCTAACTCCAAAATTCTGTTCACTTTTCTGTAGTCTTAATTTTTAGCCAAATCATGTATGTGATTTAACTCAGTTATGCTAATCAATTAGCAGTTGATTTTTATAAACATTTACAAGACAAAATTAAAAAGGTTTGATGCTCCTGAGCACATATTGGCAATAAATCAAGGTTTCTTTCTTTTTATCAGGCTTTTCAAAGGGAMGTTTCTAATGCAGGATTGAATGCTCTTACTGGGACAGGAGTTGTCAGCTGCCCCAGGTGTGAGGGCTGCAGTTCTCACGTGAGAYGTTATTAGCGCAGGGGCACATGACTCATGCTGTTACCAAAGCCACAGCCCAGAAACACAGCTACACACAGGAGGCCCCTGACTGCAACCATATCCCAGGGTCCTTGAATTTACYGGTCATTTTTTGAACCCTTGGAAGTTTATGCATTACTGTATCCTTATGGCAAGGAGTTCATACTTAATTGCACATTGTGTTGGTAGCCTCCTTTTATTTGTTTTTATACTGTCACCTTCTAGTTTCGTTTAATGCCCTTTAACACTTGTATTCAAAGAATCTATGAGCAAATCTAGTCAGTTCCTCCTCCTTGTGCTATTCATGATGTTGCAGATCACTCTTATTCCTTGCCTTGCTCAGGCTGGAGCTCTCATCAACGATGGCACTCACCATGTGGAAGCTGTTACAGTTATGTACAACTTACTTGTTGCAGTGTGGGTGAGAAATCTGCTCAAACTCCTTGGTTATCATAGAGTCAYATTTCATGAAATTTCATTTCACAAAAATATTTCACTAAATTTGTAGGTTTACCAAAAGATGATATCAGATTGTTTGAAATCATGTCATGTAATTAAAAATGCTAGTTGACATTAATTTGGGTTCTAGCTTTTACTAATTTGSCCAGAACATCCCTTGGCTGCTTGTCTATGATTGCTTTGGATCTATGTTGAACTAACTGCTCTATAGTTTCTTGGATATCCATATGATCATATTTAAATACTGGTAAGACATTAGATTTTTTTCCTCTCAGTTATCTTAAGTTCCCCAGTGTGCCATGATTTATTAGAAAAARAAAAAAAAAAAAAAATGGTTCCATGAACTCATTAGCCAATGAAATACTCTTGGACGCAAGTTATCTTTCTGCAGATTATGAAAATTGTTGCTTTAACAGTTTGTCTTTAGCATCTTCATTAATTACTAATGGAATAAGAAGTGGTATTTCATTACTACTGTGAAATATGAATACTATCCATGGTTGTTTCAAATACAGAGCAGAAATATTTATTGAGGTCTTCTGCTTTGTTTGTATGTGTGTGTATGTATAAAATAGTATGTTCATACACAGGAACCAGGGACTGGTAYACAGATACTGCAGTCCATTGGACTCTGCTGCTAGGGTATCCTGCACTGGGGTCCACATTTCAAAAATGCTGATGAATGAGCTCAGAGAAGAGCCACAAGAGTGAGTGATGGACCGCCAATGATGCCAGCAGCAGAGCTCAAAGCAGAAGGGGCCATGCCACTGGGACCACATACCCCTCACACAGCCATGGCACTTGCCTGTCAGTCCTGGATGTGTGGGTGAAACAAGCTGATGGCACCCTGCCACAGCCTTGTGGGCTACCGGTGATGAGCCACATCGCCATGCTGAGGTCCATCGCTGGCCCCCAGACGTTACCAAGCTTCCCAAAGAGAGGTGAGGTGCAGGGCTTGTTGGGGAATTAGTCCAGCATTGCTGGTTCTTCCAACCAGCGCAGAAGGTACAGCTAGATCCAGGCTGCAAATTGAAGCTGGAAAAGCACAGATTAGAAGAGGCACATATTTAATAGCAAGGGTAATTAATCTAATAATTACCTCTTAGAATAACTTATCATGGTGAGTGTAGTTTTTCCATTTCCAGTATTTTAAAAAATCATCAGAAAATCTGTCTTAACCCAGGCCAGAATTCATCCTGATTAGTGCTTTGTCCAAGTCCCAGAGAGACCAGACTGTTTAACCACAGTTCTGTCATCCATAGTCCTGACATTCTTCCGCATGGGTCTACCACTGGCCTCCATCACTGCCGGGACTGTATTTGGCCCCAGGGTAATTAAAGAGTTTCACATTTCCTTTAATGGTTCTGTTCACTGACACTTCGTTGACATCTCTGGCTTCCCCTCAGTTTCCTGCACCATGATGGTGGCAGTGCTCCCACCTGGGAAGCCTATCTGTGATATTCAAATTGGGGCTCATTGACTCATGGCAAGAGGAGCCTCAGTCTTTGCCCCACACTGCAGCAGCTCCTCCTGGAGCCATTCATGCAGAGCTCTTTGCTGGGCTCCTCCACAGCTGCTTTGGAACTGCAGCAGCTCTCCTGAGTGCTGGGGGCCTCTGGAGCTTCCTCATCAGGAGTGCGTCTCCACGCGCTTCCTGCAGTTCTACTCCCAGCTGGACACCCTGCAGTGGGTGCTGGTGTCCTGAGGTGTATGTGCAAACCAGGATGAGCACCCGCCTGCACATGGATGCGCTCCGGAATGGATCCTCTGCTCTGTTTCTCTGGCTCATCACCAGATGTCAGCAATGCTGCTCACATCCGCTCCTTTCCACCCACTGCCCTGTGTTGCAAGACTGTCGCTCAGGCTTCTTGGCCACACAGGCTTTGATCAGACTTAGGTAGGTGCATGACAATGGCCTGCAACTCTTAAATTGGGTCCTATGCCTGGTTAGCCTTGCTTTGATACCTGGAAAAATACTGTGGCAAGTAACTAAACAGTTTCTATGTGTCTGGAAAATAAGCTCAGTCAAGATGCAGAGTTGGTCAGACAAAGACTGCTTCTTTTTATACCTAGACAAAAGGTCCATGGAAAAGAGGTAGAAACAACAAATGTCATGTATCTTGAATCTTTTTAATTTCAGTTTAATATGATGTGCTCAAAATGAAGTTAAGGCAGGACAGTATGTAGTAAATTATTATTAGGTGAGAGCATARCTAGTCAGAAAACCATACTTAGAGTTATTAACAGTACTTGAACTCCTGTGATACATGGAGGGGGTTACCTGGAGGTCTGTCCTGCATCTGGTACTGTGCCATGGTTGCTGAAGACTTGTTTGAAGGAATAGAGACCATGCTTATGCACTCTGCAGAAGACACTGTGCTGGCTGGGCTGCAGCTCTAACCCCAGCCCCAGCTCCAGCCCCAGGTCAGCCAGCACACATACTGGGTTCTTCCAGAGGCCCAGCAAAGCCCAACTGCAAAAGCCAAGGTAAGGCCTGACCTGCCGGAAGTGGTGCAGGCTGCAGTCTGAGGGGTCAAACACCACATGCTGCCTGTAACCAGCCACATGCTGCTGGTCTAGACCAGACACGGCCATCATGGTGTGCACAGATCAAAGGCTGGTCCATAAGGAAGTGCAATGTTGGTCTGCTTTCTGGCAGCACAGTGACCACAGCATAGTGGACAGGCTGCAGAGGGACACAAGAACATCAAGAACAGTACGAAGTCAAGGAAATGACCAACACAAAGATCCTTGGGGAACTGGAAGGATGTATTTTGAAGAAAGGAAAACTGAGTGATGACACAATAATAGTTTCTAACCTTCAAAGAATTACCTGTAAAGAAAAAGAAAATACACTGTTCTTCACTTTCACAGTAAACATTGATGGCAGGGGGTTAAAATGCAGACAAGGTCATGTTAGTTTGCTCCAAACAAAAATGTTTCCTATGACCATGAAGGACAGTGACTGAAAGGAATCCTTTCGCCATGGAGGAGATGTGCTCACTGTTTCTGGGTGTAAGATGGGTGGACAAGCACCTGTGGATGAACATTGTGAGGAACACAGGTAACATTTGTCTTTCCTTGTGATGGGGATGCATGGAGTGGCCTCCCCAGGGTCTTCCCTGAGTGCCCATTCCTGTGCAGTGGCCACTGGAAGGCCTTCTGAAATCACTGAGTGGTGTTTTTAAATTTCTGTGCAGTGTGTGATCTTGGGTGGTTTTTCTCCTACTGATCTGCAGTCTGCTTAAAGCCACCTATGACTGAAGGAAGAGAGGCCTCTTCATAACACAGGGCCCAGGACTAACAAGACTATTCTTTCACACCAAGATCCCAGTAGGGTAGAAATTAGGTCCACTTCACCTTATGAAGTACCATATTCCTGGCTGAGGAAAGGCATACTAGCATTATTAGGGTAACAGCCTGTATTGTGGATCATGTAGCACAACATGCTCTGCTCTGACTTCTGCATCCTTGACCAGAGAACATTACCTTTCCTCCAGGCTCTTAGATCCTGAAGGATGGCTGTGGATCATATGTTCATACAGCCACCCATAGATGACAGACATCATGTAGCCATCTGAATGAAAGCATCTGCAGTGCCATGGTCATAGATCTGCTAGGTCATAGCAGTACACTCAGAAAGAACTTCTTCTAGTCTAAAACTGCAAGTGGTGTCAGACCCAGCTCTTGGGAGGGACTGTCTATTCATGGGTCAACTCTACCTACATTGCTTGAAGGCAACATGCACAACCATAAGGTTAGAAATTCCTGCCCTCTGGCATCACTCGCTTGGACAGGCACCTCATCCCTCCAACCAGGAGTCYGATACAGTGATGCACCACACTATCCTGCAGCCTGGGATTGCAATATACTAGGTGCACTGTCCTATGAACTGAGCTCTATCTTGCCTCTCAAAGGTGCTGCACTACCTTGAGCAGTTTTCTTTCTGGTGATGGACTCCCTTTGGAGATCTCACATTTTTGCTTGGATCTCTCTTTCCTTCTTGCCCCCTTTCTCCTCTCTCTGTGATGCCTGTTGTGCTTCCTGAACAATGTTCCTTGTCTCCATGAGGAACAGTCATGCTGCAGTCAAGGAGCTGTCCTGGRTGGAGTGGAAGTGTTGATGCTTCTAGGAGCGCTTATCCATGTAGGAAGTGAAGACAATTTTGCAACCCAAGCACAGATATTGCTTAGGAAATATTGCCAAGAATGCCCAGTTTTGGTCTGCAAGAAACCAAGAGCTTTCATCAGCATCATGTGCTAGCACAGAAATGAGACAGTACCAGGACCATGCCAATAAAAGTTAGCCCTGTCCCTCAAGAGTCCAGGAAAATATCTGAAGTGTTTGGCTAATATCACTTTCCCAGAGCAGGAGAAGTCAAAATCTGGGAGGTGTTAGCTTCCCAGAGCAATTCCCATAGACTATGTGAATGTTCCTACCTTACCCAGCAGTGAAGAAATGAAAAAGAGATGCCTTTGCTGGTCCCAGAGAAGTCAGACAATGGTGCCATCCTCCAAGCTGAACACTCGTATGTGCTGTGAGTGGACTGAGGTGCTCGCTCCACCTTCCAGATGAAGTGGTACCTAGTACTAGTCCTGACAGGCAGACCCCTTGGTGCTTACTCTATTTTGTACCTTGCAGCTTCCCAGCAGGCTGAGGGTGAATAAGTGCAACATGTCACCTTGGCTGTGTTAATGCTTGCTTTGGTGATTTGCCTGCACACCCTTGCTCACAGCTCAGTATCTGCTGAATAGCCTGTTCCTGCAGCACACAGAAGCTTGGGAACCCATCAGTGGGCTGGAGGGGGGGCAGTGACCTTTGTTGCTGGGGCCAGCTCCAGGACCAGGCTCAGGTGGTGAGGCTCCCAGTCTGGTGTCTTTGCTCATGTTCCAGGGGAGGCAAGCAGCAGATAGCCCTCCTGAAGACATCAGAGGCCCACAAAAGTCTGCACAAATCCATCCTGGTCATGTCTTGCGATAAGCTGCCCATGAACTCTCCTGGCAAAGGCCGGTCTATGTGGTTTTCTCTGGGCCCAGTGGGAGCAGACCTGAGCCTGTGGCCRAAGGGCAGCCAGGGAAGGAAGGCATCATGCAAAGGATCCCAGGAAGCTTGTGGTCACCACAACATGGTGGTGGGGGGGGGGGTGAGCTGAGTCTGTCATGCCAGCACTGCTACTAATGAGCTCTGAGATTATTTTAAAATGGTCTGTGCTGGAAATCTGTCTGCCCATGGTAGGGGTGCAGTGCTCAGGAGGGATTGCCAGAAAAGGTTGAACCCCTGAGTAGGGATGTGCTGCATTCTGTGGTAAGTCCTGAGCCATAGTGTGCTTGTTGCTCAATAGACCTGCCTCCATGAGAATGAGACTGCTTCATGGGTGCATTGCACACAATTTCTGCCTCACCTGTGGGGCCTGGGGCAGGAGGGCAAGGGGAGATGGTGCAGAGGTGCCTACCTCAATTGCTTCTTGTCCTGACTGCTGGAACATTTGGTTGGTGTCTCAAATGGACTGTGTGCTCTTTGCAAGCCAAACAGCCATCACTGACCAGCTATCAGAAAATGTCCTTTACTAACACTGTGCAGGAGTGTGTGACTGTGTGATGGGTGTTCCTGGAAGGCACTTGGGAGTTCAGCCATTGCAGGTCCTTCCTGGGGTCCTCTGTGGCTGGGAAGAAAACCCCTCTTTGTCAGCCTGGGAAAACAAGCAGATGAATCAGGGTGACCTGATTGGGGACTGCTCTGCTAAAGCATGGGACTCAGAAAGGTTTATGCACAAAGCAGGCCACTTCTACTGCTGATTTCATACAAGGCTTATCAAAAAGTTAAATACGTGGTGTTGCTCTAAAAGGCTAGCTGTGACCTTAAGTCACAGTTTAAAAAATGGACCTTCTCTATTTTAGAAACCCTAGCTGGGGCCAGATCCTCAGAAGTAGGCTCTTTTTGATACTCTGAGGTCTTATCTGTGGCAAAACTATGTACCTGGGGATGCTTTTTCTAATATTAATGAGGAAGATAGTTTCTTTTTGTCCCTATGGCCCTAATTCCAAACTCTGTTCCCCAAGCATGAGGGTGGCTCAGCAGCTGCTGCAGATGGGTTTTGCAGTGGGAAGCTGGAGATAGGGCAACTTGACAACAGAGTGAAGGCCTGTGAGACAGTATTTGCAGAGACAGTTGGAACCACTCAGGTGCTCTTTGGATCTGGATTGCCTGTTGTGGCAAGGAATGACGTATTAGCTGTTACCCACGGTAGTAAGTATACATAGCATCCTGGCTCAAGTAAGAGTTGTTTCATAGTGGACTGCTTCGTGGATATAGTSCAAGAGCAGGATCTATGCCCAAAATAAGCCTAGCTTCTGTCAGTAYGACAGTGTGGCCTCAGCTGGCCCACTCTCCAGACTTTCCAAACTTTGAGTAACTGATTTTGTAACATTACCTTAGTTTAAATATGTTTAGGGCTTATACTGCAGGAATGCCTAGAGGCTGTGACCAGATTCAGCCCTATTTTGCTAGCTTCTGTGCAGAAATCATAGGTGGAACTGGTGGAGGCATAAAGCTATGGTTGCAGGACACTTTCCTTTAGAAAGACCTGCTTTTGTTTACTACACAGTTTATTTAACTTTCACTGTTGTAGTTGTAGTTTATCACACTTTGTGCCTGCCTCAGAAAGAATTTTTCTCTTTGCAGTTACAGAAAAAAAAAAAAAAAAAAAAAAAAAAAAAAAAAAAAAAAAAAAAAAAAAAAAAAAAAAAAAAAAAAAAAAAAAAACAGATGATCTATAGAGCGAGATTAAGGAAAGTAGCTGGCTCTTGGCCTCCCTTTAGCCAACAGCTGCAGTACCAGGACTGTTCTCTAGGGTCCCTTCCTTAAGGCAGCAACTTACAGTGCAGGAAGGAGGGCCAAATGGATGCTTCTTGATCTGCCCAGCAACCTGTTACCAACTTTTCTGAAATTACAAGCCTCTGAGCATCACATTTTGCATGTACTGAGCAAGGACATTTTACAGACTGGTAGCTCTGCCTGTGCTGAGCAGTTTGGAGCCACTGTGCTAACCAGACAGGTCATGCACCATCTTTAGCAAAGACACTATGTCCAAAGGGCCAGTGGCTGAGCAGGACACTTGCCAATGTCACTTACTGGGTCCAGAAATGCAGGAAAATGGTCAAACTGATTTTCCTATGCTTACATAGCTGCAGCAAGAAACGCATAAGAAAAGATGAGAAGGACGAAGCCTCGGTAGCTCTAATGCAAAAACACAGACAGGAAAAGGGGTAAGAAACAAGGGCAGACTATGGGAAGGAGGTCCAATTTAAGCAGTGACATGATGGAGGAGATGGGAGAGGCTGGTCTGTAAACTGCTTAAGGATATTCTCTGCAGAGACTGGACTTGAATTCAGTATCCATGCCCAAGCTGAGTGAGATCGAGGGCCTAGTGCTGTGTCTGACAAACATAGAGCTGTGACCCAGAAACCCCAAAATTGAAGAGAGTGAGAATGGTCTCCTGCTGGGACACATTTTACCCCAAGTGCCTTATAACAAGCCCAATAAGGTCTTGAGAGGTATCCATCAACAATTGAGTGCACAGGGGAGACCAGGAGCTTTGCAAAATGCACATGCAAYGAATATTTCTTATATACCTGGTATRTTGGACAGTGTATCTTCATGGACATTAAGGGAACTTATGAGATAACTGAGAAGAAGGGGAAGAAACCAGATAAAATGGAATAGAGTGGCTCCCCAAAGAGAAGGTGTGTGAGGAAGGAGAGATGTCCAGGGAGTGTACGGAACAGCAGAGGTCTGAGCCTCAGGTGGAAGCCATGGAAACCGCATTTACACTAGACAGTGAGAAACTGTGGAAGATTAGATATAAGATACGGAACTAGAGAAAACCCCTGAAGGTCTAAGGGAGTGATAGGGTTATCACATGTAACCTGAACTTCCCATCCTTCCAGTTGGGTTCATCCTACAAGGGTGGGAACTGCCCCTTTGGGTGTAGGCAAGCCTCCTTCTATGTGGGAGCAGTAGTTCATTCACTAGCTTTATGGGTTTCCCTGGAAAGCTCACAGAGTATAGCAATTCTCTATTGCTCTCAGGTACCCTGCTAACTTACATGACTGTGTGAGGTGGGGGTCAAAGATATATGAAAGGTTCACTGGAAAAATGATCAAGTTGCAATTGCTCAAGAGTTAGGAAGTCGTTTGTATAACCTTGATTGGACTCTTTCGAGTACAGGTCCTGAAATCCAGTGACTTACACATGAATAGGCTTTCATTTTCTCCATGGCCTAATGAAATGCTTTGATAACAGTGGAATGAAACCAGTCGTACAAGTGAAGATGGTTCCAGTCTTAAGAAWCCTCTCCTGCAGAGACATTTGGTGGATGAGGTTGGAGAGATGGGCAAGGTCAGGTAAAGAAGATGGGTGCTGACCTGCAGACCCTGAGTGTGCCACTTAGCATATCACAAATGATCCCTAAGGTGGATTTCATTTAGATGCTAATCACTGCCAGCACCCTTCCTAGCCTGGAACCTGGGCTCCTGCACCAGACAAGAGGCCATGGCCTATGCCCTACAAGTGCACATTTCTCCTCTTGGGATGCAAGGGCCGTCAGTCAGGGGGAGGTATCTTCATCAGAGTGGTGGGAGGGGTTCCTCTTGAGGTGCCTCAGTTTTATGATTATTTGAATCTAGATGACTATTTTCACATTGATATTTCCACATTTTTGTTTCTCTGTGGAGGCAGGGCAGCTCTTGCCACCAAGAGATATTTCCTTGGGACTGCAAGGATATGCCATGGTGAAAGGCTTTGAAGAGCCTGTGCAGGCCTTTGGTGCTGATGGCACAGCTATACCCTGGGGGGCCATGTTGTACCTGTTTAGTGGAGAAAAGCTGAGGACCCACTTTGTCAGCCTGATAGACAAACCYTGGACTTGGCAGTTTAGCTGTTTTCTGGGAGGAACCTGCACCATCTTTGCAGCTGGCCCAGGAAGTCCTAGGTGTGTGTGCATGGAAAGACCTCATCCACATGCTCCACACAGGATTAAAGTACCCAGCTTTGTGGCTAGATCATCATGTTTCACATAAAACACATGATCCAAGGCTACAGAAAGATTTTTTTTTTCCCCTGCAGAAGGAATACAACTGCCGTAAAGTGGTGCCCCAGACCTGCCTGGGGACAGACTAGATGAGAAGGGTCRTGGGGAAATCCATGTATTCACACAGATGTCAATACAACCAGGGAGCTAAGCTGGAGATGTAGTGCACCTTTGGAAAGTGTGTGTCTGCAGGCAAGAGCATCCAGTGCTCCTGAGAGAAAAAAAGACTGTCCCTGGGTAGTGGCAGGCAGCTGCATGACTGTGCCACTGCAAATACAGTCTGGGTTAGTTTGGACATGACAAACGGTGGTATTTCTCAGTTTCTGAGTGCTTGAGGTGGTTACTCCAGTGCTGATACTTGTTTGAAGCAGGGCTTTGGTTTGCTCAGTGCTTTAGTATGTTATGTGCATGGTGAATATCCTCCCACAGACAGGAGCATAACACAGGTGCTGAGTGGGGGCATGCTCCATTTTAGTGTGCTGACTCTCTGTGGGGCTTGGGCCATGCTTTCCAGGACAGATAAGGCAAGAGCTGTGGAGCCGTAGCTGCTGCTTAGGAGCCTTCGGCTTGCACTGGTCTCACTTGCTCTGCTGACAGAGTTAATGAGCAGAAGGCCCCATGGCAGTCCATGGGTACATCTGTTAAACATGCTGTGAGTGAGTGGGTGGGAGTGGCAGAACCCAGGGGCTTTGTGCTATTACAGACCAGTGCAGGCTGTTAGTGAGTGCTCCAGCCAAAGGGTCCACACAGGCTGTGACTGCTGGGGCAGGTGCTCCCCAGGCACCCTGATGCTCCCCACACCCCTGCACCCCTGGCAGCGGCTGCTTGCTGGGTCACCCGCACTGCTGGCAGCAGCTGCTCGCTGGGCACCCGGGGCATGGGTGCTGCTGGCAGCAGCTGCTCGCTGGGCACAATGGTGTTCCCACGCCCCAGGCAGCAGCTGCTCATTGGGCACCCTGGGGACCCACACTGCTGGCAGCGGCTGCTCACTGGGCATCACAGTGCTCCCACACTACTGGAAGCAGTTTCCCGCCGTGTACCTGGGGCACCCGCATTGCTGGCAGCAGCTGCTCGCTGGGCACCACAGTGCTTCCGCACCCCAGGCAGAAGCTGCTCCTCGGACACCCCGGCAGCAGCTCCGCTCAGCCAGGGCTCCGCACTGCCCGCCTGGTTCTGCCCCAATGCCCCGCCRAACTGGGCACCGGGATCCCCCTTGAGCGCACGGGGCACGGGCCGCGGGGAGCCTCGTTCCCCTACTCCRGCTCCGGCGTCCCGTTCCCACCCCGACCTGAGCGAGAGCCGGGCCTAGCCCGCAGAGCGCGGCTCCGGGCAGCGCCGCCGCCTCCCCGGCCCGGGGCTCCCGCGCCCGCGGCGGCCGGTCCCGCGGAGACCTCGCTCCGAGCCTGCCACGGGGGCATCGGGGCGCCGGCCCTGCTGCCCGGAACCGGGCGGGCCAGACCCTGCCCGCGGCGGCGGCTGGTGCTCCCGGGCCGGGGCGGCGGCCCCGGAGTGGAGGAGCGCAGCCCGGCTCCTGGCGCCAGGATCGAGGCGCTCGGTACCTGGCGCGGACAAGTCCGTCGGGCCGCTCGAGGCCCGCCCGGTGCTGGGGTTCCCGGGGCGCTCCCCACCGGGCTCAGCGGTCCTGGCTGGGCCACAGTGCTGGCTCCCGTCACCGTACGCGCCGGCAGTCGGGGCCCGGCCGGGAGCGTCGGGCCGGGCCGGAGCCGGGAAGCAGTCGGGCCAGAGCAGAGAGGGTTGGGCCTGGCCCAGCTCGGCCCGTCCGTTTTTCCGAGCCCAGCCCGGTCACGGGGGCGGCCGGAGGACGGATGCGCCGCGCCGCGCCGCGCAGCCCTGTCCTGTCCCGTCCCGTCCCGTCCAGGCCCCACAAAAGCGTCCTTGTGCTGGTCCCGTAATTGCTAATCATCAATCACCATTAATAACAGCTGATGAGGCGGGAGGGGGAGGTGCCTTCCCAGGGGCCGGCCGCGCCAGGGGAGCGGGGAGCCCTGCCCCGCCGGAGCGGACGCTGAAGGAGGAACTCGACCGTGATGTGCGGAAGATGGATGAGAGCAGAGGGCAACACCCCCGCCCGCCT
>NW_028186484.1:211467-217386 GCF_003343005.1 Rhea americana
CGGAAAGTTGGTGCCGGTTAAGCCGGCGGTGCCCACTCGCCATGCAGAGACCCAGCGGCCAGGGGACCGCCTTCTCCATCGACTCACTCATCGGGACGCCGCCGCCGCGCTCTGGGCACCTGCTCTACACCGGCTATCCCATGTTCATGCCATACCGGCCGCTGGTGCTGCCGCAGGCGCTGTCCCACGCGCCCCTGCAGTCGGGGCTGCCGCCGCTGGCACCGCTGGCTTCCTTCGCCGGTCGCCTCACCAACACCTTCTGCGCCAGCCTGGGCCAAGCGGTGCCCTCCATGGTGGCGCTCACCACGGCGCTGCCCAGCTTCTCCGAGCCCCCCGACGGCTTCTACCCGCCTCAGGAACTGCCCCCGCCGCGCACCAACCCCGACGCCGGCTGCCGGCGGGGCGGCGAGGGCCTGGAGGCGGAGGACCTGCCCTCGGGGCGCGACAAGGGGCCGCCCGAGCCCCCGCTGCACTTCCCGGATCCCTTCCCTGGCCTGGCAGGTAAGAACGGCGCGCTGGGCACAACTCCCCCGCGGCGAGCGTCGGCCGTCTCACCCTGGGGCTCCGCAGCTAGCGCCGCCCGCCCGGCCCCGTCCGGGCTCTGCCCGCGGCCCGGGCGRGGGATGCGGGCAGGCGGCGCCGTGGGCCGCGGAGCTCCGCGGAACTGGAGACCGCAGTAGGGTGAGGCGAGGCCGTGCTAGCGGGCGGGGGCGATTTGCCCGCGACTGCACTCACGGGCTGCCCCGTCGGGCCGAGCCGAAGAGACCGGGGCGGTTCCTCTCGGTTCCGCACCGTCTCTGCTGCTTCGCAGCGTCCGCAACTTTTACCAGTGCGGGACGAACTCCGCCTGCCGCGTCTGACCCCGACTGCGGAGCGGGAAAGCCGCGAAGCCGCCGGCCGGCGCCGGGGCCGGCGCGGCGGCGCGGGGTCCCGGAGCGCGGCGGTGGCCCCGGCCGGGTGGCGCGGAGCTCTCCGAGGTCCTGGCACCCGGCCCGAGACCAGCGAGCTGAGACGGAGCGGCTGCCCCGCCGATCCAGGTCCGCCAGACTCCGCGCAGCCTCGGCGCCGGCCGCGCCATGTCCCGGTCCCGCCCCGGTCCCGCCCCGGTCCCAGTCCCGGTCGAGCGGCGCGGGGCTGCGTCCTGTCCACGGCAGGATGTCGTATGCCGGCGGCCAGCGGGGCAGGGAGCCCCTGGCGCTGGCGGGACCCACCGGGACCCCGCTCGACCATAGCCCGCCGCGGCCCCGGGTCCCTCTCCCGTCCGGCAGCGTCGCGCTGCGGCCGCGGGGTGCGGGGCTCCCCGCCCCGCCGGGACGGGGGCGAAGGGGGACGCGAGACAACTCCCGTATCCCGGCGGCGGCCCCGCTCCCTCCCCGGCACAGTCCGCCCGCGGCCGTGAGAGCCGCGGGGACTCGGCCGCTGTGCTGGACCCGACGGCTCGGGCAGGCGGCGGCTCGGCTCCGGGGACCCCGCTCGGGGCTGCTCCCGCCACCGGGGCGGAGCTGTCGCCTTTGTGAGCTTCAGCCGCTCCCCCGAGTGTGCAGACATCAGACCCAGTGACCTGTTGCTCTTTATTTCTCAGCCCGCTCCAGCTCTTACTCTCTTCTGCAGCCGCAGACTTGGGGCTCCTTTTTGCGAGGATACTGATACAAACCGACTGCTGGCTCTCTCTGACACAGCCTGTCCAGAGAGCTGCCTCCTTGATCACCCCGAGACCCATCTTTCTCTCACGGGCTTCCTAGCACCAATCTGTGCTGAGAAGTTCCTACTGCTTCTTGCAGTGCTTGGTTGTTTGTTCTCCAAGCTCCCATTAGTGTCTCCACACACCTCCTGCACCAGACAGCTGCAGTCTTTTCCCTACCCTGCCTTTTCTTTCCTCAGCAGGCTGTTACCTCTGCTCAAGCACCCCGTGAACCTAGTCCTTTAGCAGGACAACCAGGGCTTTTTGCATCCCCACTGTTTTTGTGGTTACTAAAGCTTCAGTGCTCCTGCGGTGAWCCCAGGCCATTGTGCTGAGCTGAAAGCTGAAGACAGTCTCAATTCTGCCGTGAGAATCTCCTCAGAGACAGAACTGCCCCAGCCCAAATTTGCTGGACCTACAGTGGGTTCACACCGCATCTCCCCAGCTGACAGGGAAACAAACCGTGCTGTGCTTGATCTCCCTCTGCGGCTCCTCTGTGGCTAAGCCCAAAACATTCTCACCTCCTGTGGGACCCGGATGAGCTGTTCTGGGAAATGGTTATTTCTGATGTTGAGAACTATCCTCTYTAGGGCTTGCCCTGTTATAACTGGCTCATAAGATGGAAGGAAATTTGTCCTGCTACCATTGTTCACTCTCTGTTGCCTATTAGCTGTCTTTCAGCACTATGCTTGCTCTGGAGCCTGTGGTGCATGAATGATACTTGCATTCCTGCACAAGCATGTGCCCATACGGACCTCACTGCATGGGATGCTCTGCCCAGGTCCAAGAGGATTTGTTAGGCCAAATGTGCCCACCTTCTGCCTTACCTAACTCTTCCCCTGAGTGTACTTGCCAAGGCTGCTGGAGATGAACATTAGGGTTTGTTTTACCTAACATCCTCATTTTCACTTGAAGTGGTTTCCGTGGGCTTGCTCCACAATCAAGGAAGTCAGAGAAAGATGATTCATGCCAAAAAGAGACATCTAAAACCATTTATAATACTGTTTGACCTAGTGTCCTATCTGTGACACTGACCCAAAGCAGATGTCCAGGAAAGACCACTGCAGTGGTCCACCAGAGTCCACCAGAAAGGAGACAAACTCATCCTGGGGCCAGGTGTTCCACAGATCTCTAATCTGTAGAAGACTCATGTGAAGAAGAACTGCCTCCTTCTGTCTGCCTTGCTGACATCAAGTGTAATTACTGTTTGTCTCCCTGGGCTCCATTATCATCTCATACAGATGTCCATGGAGGCAGGATCATTCCAAATGATTTACTGGATCAGCCAAAGGAGCCCATGTTCTATTGTAGGTGCTCTCTCTGCAACTAAAATATTTGAAACCTGCTTCTGGCTGTTGACACACTTCTTGAGAGAGGAAAGGTACGGAGGGAAACTAAGATGCAGAAAAGCCTGGAGGCTAGTTTGTTTCTGGAACTACAACAAAGTGTATGACATCTAGGATAAAGCCACTCAATGCTCCAGCCCTCCACTCCTCTCCTGAGACCGTTTTGTTCCTGAGCTACAGAGGTCTCCACTGAGCCCCAGATAGCGGGCCCAGACTCTTTCTTGGATGGACATAGAAACTACACATTCAATCAAGAGGAGGATGGAGAAGTTTTGTGTTGTTCCTCATGAATATGTCAAAGAGCACTTGTGCGTTTATCAGCACTGGGCTCTGCTGGCTGTCATGACACTTGTTCTTGATCTGGGTCCTGCTGATTCTGCTCTATCTTTACTTGAATAACTTTGTTATCTATGATACTCATCCTTCTCTGCTCACTATACTTACCTGCAATAAGACCATCAAACAGCTAGGACTTTGTGAAGAGCAAAGTGGTGTGTCAGTCCTATTCTTCACATGTTGCCCTCTGTTGATATTTCAATTTCACAATTCTTTGCTTCATGATAAATACTTTGTTTCTTGTCAAGGACTTTTGAAAGCTTCGGCAAACCCTCCCACCAGGCCGGGTTCCATTACTGCTTCCATTACTTCCTTGATGAAGAAATACCAGGAGATTAACAGACTAAAATACCAATTTTCTTTGTAAAAACCTCTATTTTAGACTCTATCATTAGGTTCCTTTCAAACCCATCCCCTTTATAAGATACAAATGGCAGGCAAGTTAATCTGCTAGAGACTGTTTAAAATTTGTGATCTGATTAAGACAAGTATATCCACAGATAGTATATGCTTTATGAGGTGACATGTTACAGTTGGTAGCTCAGGCTCCTTCAGGTCTCGGGGGGGGGGGGAGAGATGGGGGCATGGACTAGATCTATGAGAGCAAATTTGCAGATCAGCACTGTCTGAGAGTGTTGCTGCTGGGATGTCCTCCTCTCTCCCTAGGGAAGAGCAGACTCAAGGAAGGGCCCATGAGCAGTCTTGGTGAAGATATGAACGTTGTCATAAGAGCTCTTCTATCCTGTCAAGGCCTTGTGCTCCCTGGACAGAGGTGGTACACAGAAATGAAAGCTCTGCTGTCCTTGGGTAGAGTTAGTGCTTGCATGAGACCATTGTCAGCCAAAGGGTTCCCTGATGCCTGTTGCTACTTCCTCAGCAGCATAAGACCAAATTCTCTGTGTATATGGGCGATCTCTGCCTCCTCTCAGACCTCTTTCAAGGGCCCCCAGGAAGAAAGGGGAACTGTCTGTTCTTCTGCAGCAGAATGGTGGAGGTGTTTCTTTCTGCTGTATAAAACAGGAAGAGCTGGCACATAAGTCCATGTCTCAGAAGTCACCCACCCACTCTCCAGAAGTGCATACCTGCTGCAGGACCAGCAAGGGATGGGGGAGATCTGTGATGACCAGGCTCCTAAGAATGACTCCTAGGAATAAGCAATTACATGCCATTGCTGTTTGTGTGTTTTCAGCCCTGCATCCTCAGTCAACTGAGAGCTACCCTGCTTTCTCTTCTGAGCAGAAGTGAGCCGGCTGGAGCTGCAGTGGCCCAGGATGCAGTTTTCAGTCACTGGACACTGTTTAGAGGCTTGGAGAACTGCTGTTGGTCCTTGTGTATGTAGGGTTGTATTGAAGCCGGCAGTGCTTTAGGACCAGCTCCTACCAGCAGCATTTCCTGTCTGTGGGTCAGACCTGGAGAATTTGGTGGTGTCTTCTAGCCTTAGCATGATGGAGCAGCCATTTCATCAGTTTATGGGTAGGTGAGGGTCCTCCCCTGGCTGTGACCCAGAGCGTCTTCTTGCTTTACCTCCTGTGAGACCTTTGCCAGATCCCTTCTGCCAAGAAAGTAACTGGATTCCAGGCCTCCTTCCTCCCACCTCTCTCCCTCCCTGTTTCTCCCTTACTCCGTAGGTGTTTAACCATTTAGAGAACAGTTTGGGATACAAGAGACTGGCAAGCAGAAGATTCATTCCTCTATTTTCTGTAGCCTTGCAGGCAAGATAGCAGAGGTATCTGTTGTGGTCCAAGTGCTGTCTCCTGTCTGAATGGCTTGGGCTGAGGTCCTGTCTCTTAGGTGATGTTGGCAGCCTCTAGCCTGCCCAGCCAGTTTGCCCATCTGTGCAGATTGTGCAGGAAGCTAAGCCTTGAGCGTCAGCTGCTGGAGCACATTGTTCCCAGGCTGTACAGCCCTGCTGTAGTGTAGGCTGGGGTTAGGGAGAGCTGGCTGGCAGCAGAACACCCCATCTCCTATAGAGACCTGCAAAGAGGGTTTGCTGGGCTGACACGGAGTCAGGCTGCTATTTCTAGGCAAGTCCTTTAGCTTCTCTTGGCTGGATGGGCAGTAGTAAATGGTCTAATACAGTGGGATGGGTYAGAGGGAGGGTTGAGCTGAGAAGCAAGCTCTTGGGAAGTGGAGGTTGGGGCATGCCCTGGAAAAACAGAGGTGTGCTCTGCTGGGATGGGGCAGTGATGCTGCTGCAGCTCAGCTGCAGGATGGGGGCCGTGGCAGGTGCTGGGGTGGTTCATACCCTCCAGGTTATGTGGATGTGCTGAGTTTGCAGGTGGTGCACTGCAGAGCTGGCCAGGCTGCAGGGAGTGTGGGGTAGACCGTGCTGGGTCTGGGACAGCAGCACCACCACTTCTGCCCCACGCTGCCAATGTTCCTTGTGCACAGTGCCCACGGCAGGGCCTTTTGCAAGCTTGGGGCTGGGAAGCTGCTTCTCCTGTGGGAGTAAATGTGGCTGGGCGGTGCAGGACGTCCTGGGGCTGCGGGGAGACCTCTGTGAGCAGGGATCCGGCAGGGTCCAGCCGCTGCCTCGGCTCGGCCCGCCGTGGGGAG
>NW_028186484.1:217576-255573 GCF_003343005.1 Rhea americana
CGGTGCAAGGACCCCACAGGCGTGGGGAGTCGGGGTGCCGGGCAGCGCCGGCGGGCGCTGATGCTCTGTGCCCTGCAGATGGGAAGGCATACAGCTCGGACGAGGAGAAGCTGGAAGTGAAGTCGGCGGCAACGCCGTGCAGCGAGCGGGAGGAGGAGAGCTCGGCGGGCGACAGCGAGGACGAGCCCTTCCTGGACGGGGCGGCCGCCGGCGCCCTGGGCGCCAAGGGCAAGGGCAAGGGCGGCCCCGCGGCGGAGCAAGCCCCACCAGGCTCCGGGGCCGGCAAAAGCCGGCGGCGGCGCACAGCCTTCACGAGCGAGCAGCTGCTGGAGCTGGAGAAGGAGTTTCACTGCAAGAAGTACCTGAGCCTCACGGAGCGCTCCCAGATCGCGCACGCCCTGAAGCTCAGCGAGGTGCAGGTGAAGATCTGGTTCCAGAACCGCCGCGCCAAGTGGAAACGCATCAAGGCGGGCAACGTGAGCAACCGCTCGGGAGAACCCGTCCGCAACCCCAAAATCGTGGTGCCCATCCCGGTGCACGTCAACCGCTTCGCCGTGCGCAGCCAGCACCAGCAGATCGAGCAGGGCGCCCGGCCCTGAGCGCCGTCGGGGCTCATGGACCCTGCGGGCGGGCGGGCCGCCGGCCCCGGCAGCGGGAAGAGGCCGGCGCGGCGAGGGGCGTGGCCGGGCACCCGCGGCGGCCGCGCTCACTCCTCTGTACATGTCCTTTATTTATTCCGTGTAAAGTCTGTACATACGGCAGTGTGTCCGTCTGTCCGTGCCACGGGGAGCGCGGGCCGCCGGCAGCCCCGGGCCGGGCGGGGCCGGGCGCCCGGGCCCCGCTGTCCGCACGTGCCCGCGCCCGTCCGTGTATAGCTGTGATTTCAATAAATTATTTTCTATGGAGCGAGGCGAGGATCTTCCCTAGTGCCGCAAGCCTGGGCCGACTGCAGGGACGGGGCAGCCGCAGCCCGCAGCGCCCTGCGGCCTCCGGGGCAGCGCGGCACCGTCACCGGAGCGGTGGGGCGCGACCCAAGGGGCGGCCGCAGAGGCCGGGGGTGCGCGGCGGAAGGAACCCGGGCTCGGCCGCCCCTCACCGGGGCCGAGGCCGACTCCGACGCCGGCGGTCCTGAGCGGCCCTGCGGAAAGCAGCGATGGCCCTGTGAGCTCCACTGGCGCCAGGCCGATGCCGGTGCTGAGGGACGGGAGGGGCAGGAACTGAGACCCGGGAGGGGCTGGAGAACGGCGGCGGCGGCGCCGGGGCGGGGAACACCCCTGGGCCGGGCCGGGGCCGCCCGTCGCCGCCCCAGGAGCCTCTGCCGGCATCAGCCTGCCCGGAGGCGGCAGCACCTCCCCGAGACGGGGTGAACGTGTGCCTCTGTACCTCCCACTCCCAGGACAGCCGGTGGTTCCCATCCTACTCGGCCTGCAGACGAGGTTAGTCCCATAAAGATCAGTTCTCCATGATGGCAGCCCAGCCCTACACATCCCTCTGGCCTTGTGCCAGCCATATGGTGAGGAGTAGCCCCCRGGCCCCTGCCCAGCCCAGCAGGATGCCTGCTCTTGAGCTCCTTGCAGAGCACATGCAGCCTTCCCATGCCACCAGTACCTATGTATTCCAGCTCAAAGCCTGCAATGCCCTCCAGCTCTTTGGGGCTGCTTTGACAGCTGAAAGAGACCTGATTTGAAGCCCTTCCTCCTCCCTGTCCCACTAAGCATCCCTCCAACTCATTTGTGCACGGGGAATAAATGGCGATGTCTGCAGCTCGAGCTCCTTGTTGACACTCAGCCTTGGGCTCACCACCCCACGACTGAATGGAGAGGAAGGTAAGCATCTTGCCCCATCTTGGAAACCTCAGGCACCTCATTGATTTGAGGGCAGCAGTGCCAACACTTGCTTCTCTTGGCATAGTGCTGCTAGGGCTTCTGCAGTAGTGAGTAGGGATGGACAGGCATGCCCCAGTCTGTGGCAGTGACTAGGTCTCACGATGTATTCATGCAAATGTTCACAGTCTCTCTAAAGAGAGGCTGTCACATGTGGGCCAGCTAGGCTGGAATAGTTTTTCTTGTGAGGCCTATTGCATGACATGCTGTTTCTGAAGCCAAGCAGTATCCCAGATGACTTTGCCCAGTTCCAGAGTGCAATGAGGATTCAATCTTGCACTAGCAAAATTGCATGCAATTGTGGGTCAGCAGTCCAGAGGGCTATGTCATTCCACTGCTAACTGACTGTCCAGCCATGAAAGCCTCTGTTGCTGGTTTTGGGAATATCATCCATCTCWGCCCATGGGGACAATGAGCTGATGCATCTGTGCAGCCTTACCTGAGGTTTCCAGACAGGAGAGAGGCTGTCTCACAGGGTGTAGGACATACTGCTGCTTGGACACCAGTTGCTCTTAGATTCAATACGGAATTTAGACCACACAGGGTCCAGTTAGCATTTGGCATCCTTTCTTGGGAGACACCACTCCCGAACTGTGGGGAAAAACCCATGATAGCCAGAGCTGTCTTCACCTTCCTGAGTGTAGGCCCTTCTGGACACCACAGCAAGTGCTTGCCCATCTTTCACTGCTTGAGGGAGGGCTCACCTGCTTCCTGTAGCCCTCCTCTTTGGTAAGTTTGTCCTCTTACTCTGGAGCTTGGCCCTGTGCTCAACCTGCATGGCTGACTCCTCATGCAGGGTCCAGCAGCCCCAGAGCACTGGTGGGTGGCTTTCTCTCACCCCGCGGCTGCTGGTCTTGTTGGTCAGCATGGGCTGCTCAGAGAGGAGTAACCCTTGGGGGCAAGGCCACACTCTGAGATGCCCAAGTGGTGCCTGTTTCTGCAGAGAGATACGTTGCAAGACCTCAGACATTTTGCAGGATCCTTTCACAGCAAGGTTTTGTTGGTGCCTGCTTGGGCAGCAGAGCAGGGCTCTCTTCCTGCAGCCACAACCAGCCAGATCCTGTGTCATCAATCTGGAAAGGACCACACATCCCTGGAACCTGGCTCGCCCTGGTATTGCTCATAGCAGCCCCAACATAGGCTTGGACTGTTCATGTGTCAACATCTGCTGGCATTTGCACTGGGTCGGGGAGGTAAATGGCCTCTGGCAGCTTACCTCAGCTGACCTGTCCTTGGGGATCTGGCAGTTCTCCTTGAATGTGCAGTGTTGGAGCTGCCTGCACCTGAAGACCACGGGGCAGGTGTTCCCTCCTTCTTCCTCCCTGCACCTGGGTTTATCTCAGGCAGAAGACATCAGCTAATCTACCCCATACGATTGCCATGGGAAGGAAATGAAATGGCATTTGTGGCAATTGCAACAGCTCCCACATGAATGAACTGATGCTTGTGCAGCTGGACCATCTGGTGGGGAGGCAGGCCAGAGCAGTTGCGCAGTGAGAAGCCATGCTCTGTCACTATAAATGTGTCCACATGAGGGGTCTGTGCCACTGTCACTGTGGGTGTTTGTTCAACCTAGCTCAGCTCAGCAGTACAAGAATAAGCACAGTGCTCTGAAAAATGCACACAGCCCTGCAATTGGGGTCAGTGTTACTGAAAGGAGTTAGATTTTGGTTTAGGTCCAAAACTCCCGTATCCCTAATTGGCAACTCTGGTCAATTGCTGTGGCTTGATGTGTCCTGCACCAGGAACAGAATCAATTTGTCATGTTACTATTTTCTCCCAAACCACCCTGAACCACACGCACTGTCCTGAGCTCTGGCTGCAAAGCACCTCCACCATGGCTACATGCTCGTTCACGCACGATCTGTAGAGGGAATTTGAGCTTTCTGTTTCTTAAGCAAAAACATTTTTTTTGAGTTGAGTCAGTCCCAGAGCCAGTATATAAACTAACTTTCCATAAACAGTTGTGTTCATATAACTGAAGGTGCAGCCGGGGGGGGGGGTGTAGGGGCAGAAATAGCTCAGCTGGATGTTGCTGAAGGTGACAGACACACTGCCAGCAGCAGGAGTGTTGCAGAGAGCTGTGGAGTAGCACATGCCCTTGCGCTGTGCAGAGCAAAGCTCCCCTGTGCTCTTGTGCATTGCAGTGTTTGACATCCCCTGCACCATACAGAGCAAAGCTCTGCAGCACTCGGCACCTCCAGCACGGCACAAAGCGGTCCCAGCACTGCGGGGTAGAAGGTGCAGCAGCCCCCACAAGCTGGAATTGAGGGTGCTGCAGGTTGGTGAGAGAAGAGAGTAACAGCAAGAAACTGGCAGTAAAGACAGAGCCTGGAGTGACTGCCATGAAGGCAGAAAGGGACCTCTGGAGGTCACTGGTCCAACTGCCCACTCAAAGCTGGTCCACTCAGGTCAAGGTGCTGAGGAACTTGTGCTGCTAACTCTGAATATCTCCAAGGATGGAGGACTCAAAACCTCTTTGGGCCCCTGTTTCACTGTTTCCTTCTCGGTAATTTTTTTTCCTTGTAGCTAATTGGAATTTCCCATGTTCTGGTTTGTGTCTGTTGTCTTGTGACCTGGGGGAAGGGACTGTCATGTGGGTATCGCATACACACACACATACATGCAGACACAGACATACACTGTAAAAGGCAGATACTGAGCTATGTATACACATGCATAGACATGCATTTATGTATACACACACATTTAGATATATGTATACAGACACATTTTTATATATGCATATAAAACATACATGCATACATATACATACATATACATATACATATACATACATATACATATATATATATATACACATATACACACAAGTCTTATTTGGCCCTCACAAAGGCAATTTCCACACTTATAAGGAAATTTCCTCTATCTAGATCTGTCCTGCTCATTTACCTGGAGAATATTTCTTACAGAAGTAGGAAATGAACAGTGACTGCACTCCACAGGGTATTTTTTGGCACAGTAGTCCCCTCGCCGGACAGTTTTTCAATGCAACAAAGTTGGTTCACAGCATTTTCTAGCAGTGTGCTTGTATGGAGACTTGAGGGGCCATAACATGGTGCTGCTGCTGCTGTTGTTCATTAACCAGTCTCTTTAGGACTGTAGCTCACAGAGAAGTTGTCCAGGATGTTCTGCTGTGCTTTTCTTTTCAGATACACAGTGCAGCAGCAGCTGTGATGGATTGTCTGATCCCAGCAAGGAGTGGCTGTGCAGGGCAGAGGAGCGCTGCACTGTGCAGGGCAGGGGAGTGCGTTTGGGACATGACTATGGGCAATCCTCGTACGCCCTTCCTGGGAAATCTGCAGGCATGACCACCTCTCCGAAATGCCTGTACACCAATGCACGCAGCATGGGGAACAAACAGGAGGAGCGAGAGATCTGTGTGCGATTGCAGGGCCATGATCTCGTTGCAGTCACAGAGACATGGTGGGATAGCTCACATGACTGGAATGTTGTCATGGATGGATATTTGCTTTTAAGGAGAGACAGGTCAGGAAGGCGAGGTGGTGGAGTTGCTCTTAATGTGAGAGAGCAACTGGAATGAACTGAGCTCTGCCTAGGCGGGGAGGAGKAGGAGGCAGTTGAGAGCTTATGGGTGAAGATCAAAGGGCAGGCTAGTATGGGGGGCGCTGTTGTAGGTGTCTACTACAGGCCACCTGACCAGGAAGAGAAAGTTGATGAGGCCTTCTATAGACAGCTGGAGGTAGCTTCAGGATCACAGGCCCTGGTTCTCATGGGGGACTTCAACCACCCTGACATCTGCTGGAGGGACTACACAGCAAGGCACAAACAGTCCAGGAGGCTCCTGCAATGCATCGATGATAACTTCTTGTCACAAATGGTGGAGGAGCCTACGAGGAAGGGTGTCCTGCTGGACCTAGTCCTTACCAACAGAGAGGGACTGCTTAGAGATGTGGAGGTTGAGGGCAGCCCTGGCTGCAATGACCACGAGATGGTGGAGTTCAGGATCCTGCAGGAAAGAACTAAGGCAACAAGCAGGATTGCAACCCTGGACTTCAGGAGAGCAGACTTTGAGCTCTTCAGAGACTTAATTGGTCGAGTCTCAAGGGTTAAGGCCCTAGAAGGAAGAGGAGTCCAGGAGAGCTGGCTAATATTCAAACATCACTTCCTCCGAGCTCAAGAGCGGTGCATCCCTATGAGTTAGAAGTGCAGCAAAAGGGGCAGGAGACCTGCATGAGTGAGCAAGGAGCTCCTGGCCAAATTCAGACGGAAGAAAACACAGACTGTGGAAGAGGGGACAGGCTATTTGGGAGAATTACAGGAATGCAGTCAGAGTATATAGAGATGCTGCGAGGAAGGCTAAGGCCCAGTTGGAATTGAGTCTGGCAAGGGATGTCAAGGACAACAGGAAGGGCTTCTTCAAATACATCAGCAGCAAGAGGAGGATAGGAAAATGTGGCCCACTACTGAATGGGGTGGGGGCCCTGGTGACAAGGGATGCAGAGAGGGCAGAATTACCAAATGCCTTCTTTGCTTCAGTCTCCACTGCTAAGGGCAGCCCCCAGGAATCCTGCAGCCTGGATGTGAGGGAGAAAGTCCAGAGAAGGGAAGACTTTCCTTTGGTTGAGGAGGAAAGGATTAGAGACCTTCTGAGCAGGCTAGACATCCACATATCCATGGGCCCGGATGGGATGCACCCACAGGTAACTGAGGGAGCTGGCAGATGTTGTTGCCAGGCYSCTCTCCATCATCTAGGAAAGGTCCTGGAGAAGTGGAGAGGTGCCTGAGGACTGGAAGAAAGCCAATGTCACTCCAGGCTTCAAGAAGGGCAAGAAGGAGGACCCAGGAAACTACAGGCCAGTCAGCCTCACCTCCATCCCTGGAAAGGGGATGGAACAGCTCATCCTGGATGTCATCTCCAGGCATACGGAGGAGAAGAAGGTGATCAGGAGTAGGCAGTGTGGATTCACCAAGGGGAACTCATGCTTAACCAATCTGATAGCGTTCTATGATGGAATGACTGGCTGTGTAGATGAGGGGAGAGCAGTGGACATTGTGTACCTTGACTGTCTCCCATAACATCCTCCTAGAGAAGCTCAGGAAGTGTGGGTTAGATGAGTGGACAGAGATGGTGGATTGCGAACTGGCAGAAAGGCAGAGCTCAGAGGGTTGTCATCGGTGATGCAGAGTCCAGGTGGAGGCCTGTGGCTAGTGGCATCCCCCAGGGCTCAGTACTGGGTCCCATCCTGTTCAGCTTCTTCATCAATGACCGGGATGAAGGGACTGAGTGCCTCCTCAGCAAGTTTGCTGATGACACCAAGCTGGGAGGAGTGGTTGATACACCAGAGGGCTGTGCTGCCATTCAGAGAGACCTGGAGAGGCTGGAGAGTTGGGCAGAGAGGAACCTCCTGAGGTTCAAAAAGGTCAAGTCCTTCACCTAGGGAAAATAACCCTAGGCACCAGTACAAGCTGGAGGCTGACCTGCTCGTTAGCAGCTCTGCAGAGAGGGACCTGGGAGTGCTGGTGGATGACAGATTGACCATAAGCCAGCAATGTGCCCTTGTGGCCAAGAAGGTCAATGGTCTCCTGGTGTGTGTTAGGCAGAGTGTTGCCAGCAGGTCGAGGGAGGTGATCCTGCTCCTCTCCTCAGCCCTGGGGAGGCCTCATCTCGAATACTGCGTCCAGTTCTGGACTCCCCAGTACAAGGGAGACATGGAGCTACTGCAGAGAGTCCAGCGTAGGGCTACAAAGATAATCAGAGGACTGGAGTACCTGCCCTCTGAGGAATGGCTGTGAGAGCTGGGTCTCTTCAGCCTGGAGAAGAGAAGGCTGAGGGGGAGGGATCTTATCAATGTGCACCTGAAGGGAGGGTGTCAGGGGGACAGAGACAAACTATTTTCAGTTGTCCCGTGTGACAGGACAGGAGGCAATGGGCACAAATTGAACCACAGGAAGTTCCGCCTGACCGTGAGGGGGAATTTCTTCCCTGTGAGAGTGACGGAGCACTGGAACAGGTTGCCCAGAGAGGTGGTGGAGTCTCCTTCTCTGGTGATCTTCAAGGCCTGCCTGGATGCAGCCCTGTCTACCATGCTGTAGGTGACCCTGCTGAGCAGGGAGGTTGGAGTAGATGATCTCCAGAGGTCCCTTCCAACCTTACTGATTCTATGAACCTACACCATGGTGCAGGGAAACGGGTGCTGACTGCATGTGTGCAGGAAGGGGAGTGAACTCCCTTCCTGCTGGCTGCATGCCTGGGAAGGGTCACAAGCTCCCTGACCACCTCACCTCCTCCACAGCCATTTCTGCTGCAGCGCATGGCATACTGGGCACAGCTGCAAGTGGCTGCAGCAGCCAAGTGTGCCATGATGGCCTCAGTGGTAGTGTGCAAACTCCTGGCAGGAGCTTCTTCAGCGCTGGGCAACCCAAGACCAAGGTACGGACCTGCATCCACACTGYTGTGCTGCTGCTGCACTGTGGGCTCTCAGGGGATTATAGAGCACTTCACAGGACTGCAGTGTCTGATGCTGCCTTTTAGCCAGGACAGTAGGTCCTAATGCAGGCCTCACACAGGTTGCTGGTGTGTGCCTATCTCTCCTTCAGAGGTTTCTGCTGAGCATCTGGGCCCACAAGGAGGCTGGACCAGGCAGGAGTGAGCTGAGATGCAGGTGCCTGCAGTGGCACTAGACCATTGTGGTACTCCAGCACCCACTTTTGTGGAGAGAGCAAGGACTGATGGAAGCACAGATGGATGCATGGCCAAAGAGGCGTTTCCTGGAATGACAGCGAAGCAGTTATGGAAAGCCCAACTCAATCAAAGAGATAAAGATGAGCATGTCAAGGTCCAGTTTTAGTGTGTTATATGCCATTTTAGCATCTAATAGCTGTCCAAAGACTTCCCACATCTCCAAAGGGACCCCAAGTCTCAGCTGCGATGGATCATGGGGATGCATGGCTGCAGGGACCTGAGCACTCCAGCTGTGGGAGGGATGTGTGCGTGTGTGTGTGCGTGTGTGTGTGTGTGTATGTGCACAAGAGAGAGAGCATGTGTGGGTGTGTGCGCATGTGTGTGGAGCATGCTGTGCACTAGTGGGTGGAAGGTGCCCTGGAAGTGGAGTAATAGGGCAGGGGCAGGAGTCCACAGAGGGGTACATGAAGCATCTGGAACCTTGCAGCTGCCAATGAAGGTGAACCTGTGGGAATAACAGGATGGGGGCCACAAAAATGTTACAGGTGTCAGGTCCCTAGGCTGAGCTCTGGCAGAGCAGGATAGAGGGAAAGAAAAAACAAACACTTCTCCTTAGGAACATCATGATGTTCCCAACCAGCTGAGCATCTAGGAAGCCTCAGAAGCTGTTAGTCAACGGTCAAATGGTTTGTGAACCTGCCAGAAGAAGCAGGAATATCCCAGGGAACTGAAGAGCGTACCCACACACCCACCACTGCCGGCCATTGCCCTGCACGCACACACTCACCATTGCTGCCCACAGCACAGTTTGTACTAGTGCATGGTATTATTCTTCCTTAGTGCAGGACCCTGCACTTGACCTTGTTGAATCTCACGAGGTTCCTCTTCACCCAATTCTCCAGCCTGTCCAGGTCTCTCTGAATGGCAGCACAGCCTTCTGGTGTATTAACCACTTC
The DNA here is from genome assembly GCF_003343005.1 of Rhea americana. Taxonomy (NCBI): domain Eukaryota; kingdom Metazoa; phylum Chordata; class Aves; order Rheiformes; family Rheidae; genus Rhea; species Rhea americana. Next base: position 227,083 of record NW_028186484.1, read on the forward strand.
TCTTGGTTTTGTATCATCAGCAAACTTGTTGAGGAGGCACTCTGTTCCTTCATAAAGGTCATTGATAAACAAGCTGAACAGTACAGGACTCAGTATTGATCCCTGGGGAACACTGCAGCTACAGGCTTCCAACTAGACTTTGCACCACTGAGCAGAACCATCTGAGCTTGGCCATTCAGCCAGTTCTCAATCCACCTCTCTGTCCACTCATCTAACCCAAGCTTCCTAAGCTTGCCCATGAGAAGTTTGACAGTGTCAAAAGCCTTGCTGAAGCCAAGGTAAACAACATCCACTGCTCTCCCCTCATCTACACAGCCAGTCATTCCATCAKAGAAGGATATCAAGGTTGGTTAAGCAGGATTTCCCCTTGGTGAATCCATGCTGCCTACTCCTGAACACCTTCTTCTCCTCCATATACTTGGAGATGACATCCAAAATGAGCTGTTCCATCACCTTTCCAGGGATGGAGGTGAGGCTGAGCAGCTTATAGCTGCCTGAGTCCTCCTTCTTGCCCTTCTTGAAGCCTGGAGTGACATTGGCTTTCTTCCAGTCCTCAGGCACCTCTCCWSTTCTCCAGGACCTTTCCAAGATGATGGAGAGGGGCCTGGCAACAACATCTGCCAGCTCCCTCAGTTACCTGTGGGTGCATCCCATCCGGGCCCATGGATCTGTGGGTGTCAAGTTTGCCTAAAAGATCTCTAACTCAATCCTCCTCAACCAAGGGAAAGTCTTCCCTTCTCCAGGCTCTAGGATTCTTGAGGGCTGCCCTTAGCAGTGAAGACTGAAGCAAAGAAGGCATTTGGTAATTCTGCCTTCTCTTTATCCTTCGTCACCAGGGCCCCCACCCCATTCAGCAGTGGGCCCACATTTTCCCTAGTCTGCCTTTTACTACTGATGCATTTGAAGAAGCCTTTCTTGTTGTGCTTGACATCCTTTGACAGATTTAATTCCAAGCTGGCCTTAGCCTTCCTCATCGCATCTCTGCATACTATGCTCTGACAGCATTCCTATATTCCTCCCAAGTGGTCTGCCCCTGCTTCCACATTCTGTGTACTTCCTTCTTCTGTTTGAGTTTTGCTAGGAGCTCCTTGCTCATCCATGCAGGTCTCCTGCCCCTTTTGCTGCACTTCTTACTCATACAGATGCATTGCTCTTGAACTTAGAGGAAGTGATGCTTGAATATTAATCAACTCTCCTGGACATCCCCTACCCAGGGCCTTATCCCATGGGATTCTTCCAAGTAGGTCCCTGAAGAGCCCAAAGTCCACTCTCCTGAAGTCCAGGGTTGTTATCCTACTTTTTGCCCTGTTCCCTCCTCAGAGAATCCTGAACTCCCTCATCTTATGGTCACTGCAGCCAAGGCTGCCCCCCACATTTACATCTCCAGCCAGCCTCTCCTTGTTTCTTGTTAGTACAAGGTCCGGAAGAGCACCTTTCTTAGTTGAATTCTCCATCACCTGTTTAGCAATTTGTCATCAAATCTCTCCAGGAGCCTCCTGGATTGCTTGTCCCTTTCTGTGTTGTTCCTCCAACACAGAACTCAGATATTGGGGTGGTTAAGATCCCCCATGAGAACCAGGGCATGTGATCATGAGACTTCTTTCACCTATCTGTAGAACACCTCATCTCCTTCCTCTTCCTGACCAGGTGGTCTATAGCAAACATCCACAGCAGTGTCACCCATGATGGTCTGCCATCTCCCCTCTCCCCATTTGTACTTCCACTCTCCCCTAGCCCATTTGCTGCCATGGGGCAAAAGAAGCATCAGCTTTGCAGGAATCTGCTTGCCCCTGAGCTGTGGGGCTGCCCCAAGGTGCACTAGGTGTGTGGGGCTCATGGCACCATCAGCAACAGTGTGACCAAGAACCTGGCACAGTTCCATCCCCTGACATCCCCTGTCTTGTGCTGCATGGCAGCACTGCAGCATCACAGGGTTACCTTGCCAAGTGGCTGGAGTCCCTAAGCCCTGCAGTGCTGGTGTGCGGTGATGGCCTGGCTGCAGAGGTGGTACAGGAATGGCACAGCCATGGTGGTGGCAGAGTGACAGCATGATGCTGATGATGGCATGGGGAGGGCCTGCTATGGCAAAGGCACGGGGACAGCACAGCCATGTTGGTGGTACAGGAACAGCACAGCAAGGTGGCCTCGCCCAAGGCAGTGGCCTCACGTGCCCCTGGGCTAGAGGGGCTCTTACTGCCTGGCTCGATGGCACTGTGACCCAGCACTGCTCTCAGGCGCTGTGCAGCCTCCATGGGGCCTCTGCGCCTTTCCTCTGCCTTGCCTGCGGTTCCCAGGCATCAGCACCCACGGGGTGTGCACCTATCTCATCGTGCTGCGGACAGTGATGGCAGCCCATTTCTGCCCAGTCCAGGACTTCCTGTGAGCAGCCCAGCAGGGCTGCATGTTCGTCCCCAAACCACCCATGGGCACGATTTGCCCAGCTGGGAACTTCCCATGCAGTAATGCAGCGGGGAGTGGGGGGACTTGTCCACAGCCCCGGACCAGCCTCGAAGCTGCCTGCAGGCTGCCGGTCCTGTGCATGGTGGGGGCGAGCAGGGCAGCAGGACAGCTGCCTGAGGCCTTGCTGTGCTGCTCTGTGCCACAAGGCCGCTGGTATGTACCCTGAGGAGGCTCAGCTGGGCTGGGAGAAGGTCCAAGGGGCTGAGCTTGTGCATACACATGAGGTTGCTACGTGCATGCTGGGCCTCGATGTGCACTCAGGGCTGCGGCACGCGTACAGGGCTGCAACACACATGCAGAGCCAGGACACAAGTAGGGCTGTGACGTGCATGTGGATGCTGGGGCGCCTGGCCTGCTGCCGGAGTGGTCTGCGGGATGGGATGGCCCCCTGGACAGCGGTGTGCTCACTCACTGGGAGATGCCGTCCCAGCGTGGGGTCGCAGCTGGCCCTGACAGAGTGGAGCAAGGCCAGTGCCTAGATGTTGCCGTGCATCCCCTGCTTGGGAGAGGGGCCGGTGCCCGTCCCCATCCCCATCTCCGGGTCTCTGTGAGTGTCGCAGCCTGTGGCAGGGCTGGCCCTGGTCAGGGTTGTGCAGCCCCACGGGGCAAGTCCAGGCATGTGGTGCAGAGGGGCCCTGTGCTGTGCGGGGCTGGGATGGGAAGGGAGGTGCTGGGGCTGGGCCGGGCGGGATCCCACGCAGGAGATGATGTATGGGCAGATGTATCAGATCGCACAAGATAAACAAGCAGTGAATTTCATCAGGGCCCATCATGGCTTTAATTTGGCTGCCTAATGAGTCAGATCCAGCCGCGCAGATAAAAGTTGTCAGAGCCGCAGCCCTAATGAATTTCTTGCCACTTGTAATCAAGGCAGCTTGTCTGAGGGGGATGATTAATGGGCCCCAGAGGAGCTGCCGTCCCTCGGCTTCCATTGCTGCTAATGCAGTCGCCAGGAAATGAACCAAACCTTGCACCGGGCTGGGTGTGTGCGTGCGGTGCGGTGTGTGTGTGTGTGTGTGGTGCGTGTGCATTGCATGTGCAGTGCATGTGCATTGCATGTGCCTGCTGAGGGAGCCGTGCCGTTCCATGAGTGCAGGAGAGCTCTGGGTAGCATGGGGCAGACCTTGGCACAGGGGCTCCCATGGCAGCAGAAGCTGCAGGTCCAACAGCGCGACAGGGCCAGCTCATGGGGCAGCACTGCTGGGTCCCAGGTGAACCCCCATGTGTGGGATGGGGTCAGCTCATGGGGAAGCACCGTGGGGTCCCAGCTGAACCCCCATGCGTGGGATGGGGCTAGTGCACGGGGCAGCACTGTGGGGTCCCAGGTGAACCCCATGTGTGGGATGGGGTTTGTGCATGCTGTGGCATTGTGAGGCCCTGACCAGACCCCCATGTGCAGGATGGGGCCAGTGCGTGGATGCAGGGTCCTGGCCATACCCCCACCTGTGGGGCCAGCAGCAGGGAGGGCATCGCTGCAGCACACGCGACGTGCAGGGGTGCCACAGCTTGGAGCAGCACAGTGCTGGGCACGGCCGGAGTCATGGTGCCCCGTGGTGCTTGGCGGCCCAGGTGCCACCTCCCAGCCCCACACCACCCACAGGCGTTGCCACAGCCTTTCCACCATGAGGATCCGTCCAGGCCCTCGCTTCCCGGCACACCTTTGCCCCTCGGCTCCCCGCGGGATCGCCTGGCCYGCAGCGCTGCTGCCCTGTCTCTGCCTGGCTGAGTGCAGGGTGCCAGGCACACGCTCACGCTTCCTGCATCCTGCTGCTCCGTCACACCCACCCCGGGCTCCCGCTCGCTCCTGGCTGTGGGAGGGAGGTGAAGGCGCCCTGGCCCCGCGCGGGACGCAAAGCTGCCCGACCCTGGGCTCCAGCAGGGAGGCAGCGCACAGACGGCTGGGCTGGCGGGAGGTGGGTTGCTTTATTGGCCTTTATCTCCTTGGCTGCGGGTCACACACACAGGGCAACTCATGGCGAGTAACAGTATATACAGAGTGTCCATATAAATATTTCCAATGTACATTTTATACACAAGTGACGGGGACCCTCTGCAGCAGCGTCCCAAGCCTCGGGCTCCAGTGCTCGGCTGCCGGTGGGCCCGGACACCAGGAAGACCTCGCTGCTCCTAGCCCGCTCGGCYGGAGACCAGCCCCGCCGGGCAGCAGCGGGGCTGGTGCGGTGCTCTGACGGAGACCCGACGTACAGCTTCGGGGCTTGCACCCCGGTGGACACACAGACCCGGCCAGGGGATCACCGGGGCGGAAGGCGGCGGAGTGGCGCTGGCGACAGGGCTCGTGGAGCCGTCCCCGTCCCTGGCCCCGTCCGCGCCGCGTGGAGCCGGGAGCGCCATCCTCGCAGCGCCACGAGGGGCTCAGGACCCCAGAGTGGGGCAGAGTTGGCAGCAAGGGCCCGGGCGGCCGCGGCACGGCGGGGAGCGAGCAGCCCCTGCCCGCGGCACCCGGCGGAGCCCCCCACCCTGCATCACCTGCGAGCGGGGGCATGGGCACCACCACCCCCATGCTGAGGGCRCACGGGTCCCTGCGCGCCCGCAGGACACGGCAGCACCCCCGGCACCAGGCGCAGAGCTGGTGCTGCCCCGGCCCCGGGCGGTCGGTGACGCCACGCCGGCGGCCCCGGCTCCCAGCAGGCCGGGAGCTAGATGGCGCTGGGGCTGGGGCCCAGCTCGGCGGCGCAGGCGTTGTTGTTGGCGTTGGCATTGCGGCGGGGCAGGCTGGGCGTCAGCGTGGTGCCGGCGCTGTCACCGGGGCAGCCATGTTGCAGCAGGATGTCGATGCACTCCTGGCTGCCGGCCCTCCGGGCGTAGGCCAGCGGGGTGAGCCCCCGGGCGTCCCGGCTCTTCACGTCCACCCCGTACTGCGTGGGAGGGAAAGAGCCGGTCAGCAGCAACGTGGCACTGCGCAGGCAGGGGGCTGGTGCGGCAGGAGGGGTGGCAGGGACAAGAGCATGTGGCAGGATGGGCAGTACCAGGGGGCACATGCAGGGGCCCACAGGAGGAGGACGAGGGGCAGCGCGGGAGTGGGAGGGCGCTGCATGGGGGGAGCATCAGGTGCAGGGCCGGGAGAGCCAYGGGGCGGCGGGGCCCTGCCTTACCCAGATGAGCAGTTGTGTAAAGACCACGTTGGCCATGGCGCAGGAGAGATGCAGCGCTGTGCGTCCGTCCCCATCCCCATAGGTCTCGTTCACCTCCTCCTTGGTGCCGTGGGCCAGGAGYGTCACCACAAGGCGCAGGTCATCCTCCACCACCGCCCGCAGCAGCTGCTGCCCCAGGGGGATGTCCGACTGAGGCAGGGGAGCCAGGAAGAGCTTCTGCTCATACTTGGCCCGGATCCAGCGCTCCTTCTCCTCCCTGCCGGGTGGGACACAGCCGCTGTTGCAGGGTGCACCAGCCCAGCCCCACGGACAGGGCATATGTGCGAACACCTCACATGCACGACTTACCCCGGTGACGCAGTGCCGCTGCCAAGCCCCTGCTGCAGCTGCCGCCTCAGCTGTGCCCCACGGCGTGCGGCTGGCATGGAGCGCTGCATGGCACACGGCTCCCAAAACATGCCCCATGCGCTTGTCCCGCTGCACATGCTTGAACCTCCCCACACACTGCGCACCCACGACCCTGCAGGTGCAGCAGCCATGTCCCACACCCCACATGTGCCACAGGCAAACGGACACGCACCCTCACGCTGGTTCCCCCCACATGCTCCTGCCTGTCCATTACTTGGTGGCCAGGGGACTATCTCTGTCCTGCGCTTGTGTGTGGGCCTTGGCCAGTGGCAAAAAAAGGTTAGCTGCTGCACACGACAGCCCAGTGCCACGGGAGGCACATTATCGCTGCTGCCGTCTCGCCTGGCGCAAACAAAAGGCAACGGCAGCGTCCGTCCCGCCTGGGGCTGTGGGGCCGGGTGGATCGATGTGTGCCGTGCCGCCGCTATCTGCTGCCATTCTATCCATCTGCATCTGGCGAGTGGCCATCAATGCCCCGTGCCGAGCATGCTCAGTCCCACCGCCCCCTGACCCGCTCTTATCCGTTGATAAGCTGCAGAATGGGCTCTTGTTGGGATGAGTGACAGGAGAGTGGCTCCGATAGGGACAGACAAGGGCCTGAAAGGGATGCACCCTTGAGACCCACAGATGCTGCCAAGCCATCTCTGTTAACCCCTTCTGCTTCGCAGCCAGCCATGGCTCCAGCAGCCTCTGTATGGCCACGGCTGGCCCCAAAGTCCCCACCACGACAGCAGGAGAGGACCTCTTATGCCCTGGCAGCAGGCAAAACCTCTGGACACCGGAGGACCTGGAGGTTTCCCACCCACCTCCCTGCTTGCCTGGCTCCTTCCAATTGCCTAAGATCCCCTCAAACCTCCTGGTGTGGTAGTCTGAGAAGTGCCTCTGTAACCACTCTCATCCCTTACCGGCTGCTCTCAGGGGTGGGTTTGGGGTAGCCTTCCACTGCTCCTTCCCAAACAGCATTGGCAAGGGCATTGCCAATGGCCGTCATGACCATGAGAAGCTCACTGGGCCAGTCATCCAGGTCCAAGGAGCGCACACGGGACAGGTGGGTGCCCAGGTTACGATGGATCCCAGAACACTCAATGCACATGAGGGAGCCCAGGTTCAGGCTTGCCCAGTCCGGATCTGAGGGTGCCAAGATCAGGGGGGTGGGGTTAATGCCAGGACAGACTCACCAACCAGTTCCCTCCCATGACCCCGCAGACCCAGATTTGCAAGGATCTGCCCACCAACTTCCTTCCAAACCCAGTGCTCCAAAAGTACAGGGAGGCAAGATCTCGGGGCTAGCCAGCAAGGGGCCACGGAGCAGCATGGCAGGTGGGTCAGTCCCACAAGGGCACTTCCCAATCCCGAAAGAATGGGAGAGGACAAGAGGGCCCTACAGGGTAGATCCATTTGGGGTGAGAAAGGAGGGTTTCTGAGGTGGACTCTCCCTTCCCTTCCCTTCCTGAGCGAGCAGTACTTCTTACTTGGTGCATCGCAGTCCACACAGAAGCTGTTCCCACGTGCAGTGCGGACGGCCTGCATGGCCTGTGCATCGCTCTGGCTGCCCAGACGAGCCTGAAATAAGAAGCACAGGAATCCTGTTTACTCAAGGCTGGTTGCCACCCTGTCCTGTGTCCTCCCATCACCATTTGCAGAGCAGCCTAGGGGAGCTGCCAGCACCGTGCTCCAGGTGGACACTGCTGGAGGAGGAACATCCAGTGCAGAGGAACTCCAAGAACAGGATCTGGGGAGAACAGAGATATAGACAGGTATGAGCTGGCTCAGGACAGGAGCAGGGGATGCAGGGCCAGAAGACAGGGAGTGAAATGCAGAACTGTACAAGGAGGGGACCAGACAGTGCAGGATCCAGCCCTCACTGGGAGCAGATGGTTCAGCAGGGCTGAAGCCAGCTTGGAGAGAGGCAGAGAATTCAGCGGTGACAGCAAGACCAGAGAGGGAACAGTGCATTCCCAGAGAGAGAATCCAATCTTCAGTGGGAGCAGAGGATTCAGGACAGGATCCAGCCCAAACAGAGAGGGAAGTGTGGGACAGAGGATACAGCAAAGCAGATGCTGGAGAAGAAGGGTGAAAGTAGAACTCAGTCAAGGCTTCTTACCTTATTTTTGCTGCTCTCACAGCCCTGCAGGCTGGCCAGGATCTGGCTCTCAATGGCCTGGACCCAAAGCTCTCGCTCCTCTGATGTTGAGGCCTCAAAGAGCCACGTCTGGCCCGTCAGGGATACGATAATGAACTCAAATGGCTCATCTGGTTCTGGAAAAGAAAGGTGTGCTACAGCATAGTACAGGGAAGGAGGGGGGCCTACAGTCTCATGGGATGCATGCACACTGATATGGAAGCCCTTAGATCCCTATGAGCTCTGGCTGTGACAGCACATGAGAAGATCAGTCGGCAATGTGCCCCTAAGAGCTTGGACAGTGCAGACGGTTGTAGTGCCTGCAACATGGAAGCAGAGCTCTGTGCCAGCCAACGTCTCCTGCTGCTTGCACAGCGTGCAACTTCTTGCTCCTAGACTCCACCGAGCATGGGCTAGCTCTTCTGTGCACAGCCTCATTTCTCGCAGGGAAATCTGGGACTGCTGTGGTTCAGGATTCCTAGAAGCTGCCTCTGCCCTGCTAGCCATGCTTTGCCCTGTCCTCACTTCTGGAGAAAACTGCTGACCTTTGGGGCAGTGCAGCCAATCCCTCAGCAAAGCTTGTGCCCCCTAACAACCCCATCACCAGAGCCCCATGGACCCACAGCAGTCAGTGCCTGGTGATGAGTGGTTAACAAGGGTAAAGCCCTGCAAACCGCACTGGAAGGAGCTAGAAGGAGGTGCAAGAAATGTCTCTGAGGTGGGCTCAAAAGCAGTCCTTCATAGTCCTTCTGTGCGTTGAGAAAGGAGACTCTGCCAGCTGAGAGGCCCAGCAGGATAAGTCCCTGCTCAGGAAATCCTCAGTGTCTGGGCACTCTGTAGACCCCATGCAACAGGGCATGACCACTGCTTTGCCATACAGAGACACTAAGCCGCAGAAACTAAGGCAGGAGCCACAAAGAGGTGAGGCTGATGCACCTCATCTCTGTGCCCTGATGGGCAGGTATTGCCCAGCTCCCTTGACATGGTGGCCATGGCGTCCCTGGAAGCCAGCCAGCAAGGAGCTGCTGACATGGGACACAGTGACATACAATGCAGGTGCAAGTAGGGCAAAACATCTCGCAAGGCTGGGCCAGACAACCAGCTCCTAAGCCACAACTCTGCCTAGCACTAGYACTGGAGTCCCCACAAGAGCCTGTGAAAGAGCAAGACATAAAATGTGGTCTCCATCACTGACTAGTGCTCTGACTGCTGCAATTCCTCCCCAGCCCTGACTACCAGGACAGGGCCCTGTTCATGCTCRCCCATGCCATGGGCTGCACAGATGTGGGGAACACAGTTCTCAGATTTGCATGGGGTGCCCTGTCTCATCTTCGCACTCAGGCACCAGCATTTACCTTTTATTGCCAACTTCAGTAGTTAGTGCAGTAAATGACTTAACTAAGCGGGGCCTGAATGGAATGACTAATAAACGTTATGTCACAGCACACGCTTCAGCTCATAGCAAAATGATTTGTAATTACCTAATTAGCGTTATGCAAATAACACCCTCATCTCCATAATGTGCCTTCCCAGCTCTCTATTAAAAGCAGGGAGTCAACTGCACAGCTCCAGAGACAGCACAGAGGCTGAGGGACCCAGACTGGTCTGCAGTGGGCCAGGGCTGTTGTGGCCTCCAGCCTGGTGGGGCCCTTGTCTGCTGGGGCAAAGGGTGGCCCCTTCCTCCACCCTGACTTGCCACCCTGGTGAACTGCAGGCCACAGAGGTCCTTTACTGAGGAGAGACACAGCAAGAGGACAGTGATGGAGAAGCCTGTTGCACCTCAAGCAGAGCTAACCAAAGAGAGTGGAGGCTGCCAGTCTGGTCCAGATTCTGCCTCACTGAGGGCTCAGCTAAGTTCAGCTGCTTCCGGCAGCCTGGCAAAGACCAGAGCAAGACTCTATCCACAAATACTCTTCTCAGACAATGGTGTAACCTCAGAAAGTGGCAGGAGAGTGTAGCCCTTCCTCTCTCTTGCAAGTGCTCTTTCCAGGGTCTCACTTCATTTGAAGGTACCACCACTGGCACTAGTAAGTACTGGGCACAGCACCCAACTCAACGTCTCCATTACATACAACATTAAATACTTCAGAAAAACCTGAGGATAAAGTGCTGCTCCTGTTATTGTGCCATGGTGCAGAGTGCCGTGCTTCATACACAGCCCACTTAGGATCTTGCATTTTTTCAGAGTTTAAAATTCCAGTGACATCTGGTTGGAAAGATGCCTGTCCTGTGCCACTGCTGAGAGCACTCCATGGTGTGTCCTGTATAGACCCCAGCAGGAGCCACAGGGGCTTGGACGTCATCAGTGCTGATGAAATGACCTGCTGCAGGAGTGCAGGACCAGGGGTACCAGCTCAGCAGATGCTCAGAAGAACTCCTAAGGATGACTTCAGAATGAAGGACTCTCCATGTGCAAGTGTCAACTGGCTTGTCTTTCCTGGGTAGGAAGAGGAAGCTGTTTCATTCATTTCTTCCTAGATTCAGCTTAGGACTGTTCTCCCAGGGAAAGACATCTGMAACCCCCTTCCTCCTGCTAGGAACTGGAGGTTCTGGGATAGGACAAGACTCCAGTGTGTTGGCAGTCATGCTGTGGGACTCTTGCCCTCTCTGTGATGCACTTGGCTAACTGGGACTCAAGCTTGCCCAACACTTTGCCCCTTCTTCCAGCTCCCAGACAGAGGACAAGCAATCCCTCCTCTTGGGAGCTCCCTGCAGCTAACAGCTCCTCCCCTAAAGACATGCTTGCTGTGGAGGCTCCAAGAACACCAAACGCCAACCCAAAGGAAAAAAAGAACTGGAAAATACAGAGCTGATATAACTTCCRAATATGAGACGAAGGCATAACTGGACAATAGTCTGACTAATAGCCTCTGTCTACCTGGCCACAGAGCACCATCCTCTTCCTGAGTACTGCCATACACTGGAAATGGGTAAGGCGCACCCAACCACTGACGGCAGCAGTCAGGCAACATGAACTTACGACCACTGTACTCAGCTGGATCATGCCAGCTCCTACTCAGCTCCAGGCCACTCATAAGCAAGCAGCTGACCACAACAGTTTGGTTCAGTTGCCACCACCTCTTCCAGCATCCAAGCTTGTGATTGGGAGCTGCAGTCCAAGGGCTTGAACACTCCAGCTGTTTTTAGTGACAGCTCCTTCTACCTCTGCATCCACGTAGGAAGCCACGAGAGGCTCCAGGCCACTGACAGCTGCAGGATCGATTACTGCAATCATATGTTGCCTGAGGCTAAGCATTAATAGCCATGAAGGAAAGAGTGGCATTTATTCCTGGGGACCAGTGAGTGCTCAGGGACTTGAGGGAGCATTTACTGTGCCAAGAACTTGGATTGGGCCACACTTGCAGCAGTGATCAACAAACCCACTCCTGGGGCACCCCAATGTCAGAGAAAGGGCCCTATTCTCCTTAACGCTCTCCTGTTCCTGGTTTGAGCCACCTGAGGCTGCTACCTSCAGAGCGTGCTGCACAGCCCACTCCCCAGGCCAGTTGTGGGGGCCTGGGGGCAATGTGCTGGCTGATGCTCTTCAGGTGCTTCCCACTGCCAGACTGGTTCTACTGTCACTGAAACAGCAGCAGCAGGTTGGCACAGTCCCTTGAGACACAGCAAGGATGGCAGCCACAGGCTCACACCTCCCCACCAACCCCGTTCATCTCCCTCACTTGCTCAGTACACCTCCTCACTCTGGTCTAGGCCCAAACATGTAGGCAGAAACCCCAGGCCAAGCCTCTCCATGCCTGCACGCTCCCTAAGGAGACAGGGCTGCAAGTGCCGGCCCTGTGGTGCTGCCTGCCCCAGGACTGGGGGCACTGTGTGCTTCCTAATCCTCTGCTCAGGATGCTTGCAGCACAGGGGATCCCTGCTGGGTTGCCCTCCTGAGCACAGGGATGCAACAAGCTTTCTGGGGCTCCACCCCCAGGCTGACGGGCTGTCCCCACACAGCAGGAGTGCTGCCCTAGCTCAGGGACACCCAAGAGCCCTGGGGCTCCCACCCTCATCTCTAGCCATGGTCCCAGTCAGACCCAAAGCCCCAGCTCCGGCTTTGCAAGCTGCAGGACTCCCATTCCGTATCCTCCTTTGTGCCTCTCAAATTCCAGTTTCACTCGGAACAAAGGGCCTGTTGCTCTCAGTAGAGCCTGGGAAGATCTAACAAAAGACGACAGCTTTTCTTCCACAGTGAGAATTCTTTTGCGAGCAAAATCTCTACCTTTCTCTCCCTGTGGCAACTCAGGACAGCACTGCAGGGCCAGACCTCTTTGGAGGCTTCAGAGGAGCATGGCTATGGCAGGAGAGTGGAGAGCTGCACGATCACAGCTTGAGATTCACACAAAGGATTTGGCATAGCTGGAAAAGAAATCAAGGGCTCAGAGCAGCTTCAAGTGGTGCGCACACCCGGCTTCCCAGATGGCCTGGGGCAAGTTCCTGAGCTCTCTGGAGGCCTGTGCAAGTTTAATCAGTCTCAAGCCATGGCTTTAGGAAAACTGGGGGGGCTTTCTCAGATGGCTAGGGAGAGGCACAGGCTGACATGGCAGGGGCATTTCTGGCCAGATGAAAGAGTAGCACAAAGCATATGACATAGGCAGAAGGAGCTGGACTATCTCTGTGCCTTCAGAGTGGACAGAAAGCCGCTGCACCGAGCCATGTGCAGGGCACAGACTTCTCCTGAGCAGTTGGGGGTGGACAGAAGAACGCAGATTTGATAGGACTAAGATCTGGGAGGAAGTCATTCCTATGGGAGTCGGGGGGAGCCCTTTCCTGCTGCATCAGGCTAGCGGCAGGGCCACCCTGGGGCCAGAACTCAGGGCCTGTCTCCTTGGCCCTGTGGCTGCCTGCAAACGTGCTGGTGGGAGTCCATTATGCCATCTCTATTAGAATTAGTGGGCAGTGGAAATGAACAAGCTTCTCCCCCTCTCTCTCTCTCTCTTGATGATTTTTTGATGATGTTTTAAAGACTGAGCTCCATGAAGAGTTGCTGAGCAGAGTGCAGTGCGAGCTAGCTCTACTAATGGGCGTTAACCCCATGACCCAGCTCCAACGCTGCCCAGCAATGAGTACTCCAAATGAGGGCAAAATTAGCGAGGGCACTGCACAGCAGCCAGGATGGGCTGGGGGCATGCMGCTCCCAGACATGATTACGTCACCAAGCTGAGTGGGCTTGAGGACTCCTGCAGTGACTGCACCTAGGTGACCAGCCCCCACAGACTCATCCTTCACCAGCCTGCCACTGCTACAGGTTGGAGAAACTGGTAGTCCTCGGCAGGGTGCATCTCCTCGGAGCTAGCAACGAGCACCAGAGAGCTGGGGAAGAGCTGAGGGAACAGAGACATTCACATCCACAGCCAGAAACCAGCACAAAATGAAAGAAAGGGGGTAAGAGAAAAGCTCCACCAAGAAGTCAGGCTGAGACAGAGCTCGGCTGTCCACTGGTGACATAGCAGTGAGACCTGGCTCTGTCACCTGCGGGAGCAGCAGGGTGTTGGGAAAGGAGGCGCAGTAGAGGGAGGAACGGAAGCAGCGGCCTCCCAGGAGCAATTGCCCTGCCAGTGCTTGCCAAGGCCCTCCTCTCTGCTCTCAGTGGGAGGAAGTACAGCTCTGAGCAGAAGTGGTACTTCTGGGTGGCTAAAAATGGCTTAGTCTCAGCAGACAGCTGAGTGCAGGGATCCGACTTGCTCTGTGAAGGGCCTCAGATTGCAAACAATATCAGTGCACAACAGCCCAGTCTGGAAATCCCACTGCAGGGACCTTTATGTGGAGACAAGGAAATGGCACTTCCCCAGCTCCTTCCTCATGGACACTCTGCTTCTCCCAAGTCAGCGCGCCTCCCTCAGGAGCTGCATCTGGAGGGGCTGTCAGCCCCCTCACTAATACCCATGGTGGGATCCCAGCTCCATACGAATGGGTGGGGCAGCCCCCTCACAGCACAAGCAGCAGTTGTTGGAGCACTGCTTCCCTGCTCCTGCAACACTGGGGATGCCAGGCAGCTCCTCTAGGGAGGACGTGGAAGACATAACAGTGCTTCCTTCAGTCAGTGTGGGAGACCTAGTGTGATGGTCCTCACCCAGCAAGATGGGATGGTGCTTTTCCAAGCACCCAGAGCATGGGGCTGCGCTCCTCTCCCTGACAGGCAGGACACTGGGTGGAGTTCCCTCACTCCAGCTCACGAGACACGAGGCACCGCTCTCTACCCCAATAGCTGGATCGCATGGGCAAGACGTGCTGGAGCTCCCCCCAGGCATGGATGGTTTCACAGGCCAGTACAGGAGACGGGGCAGAACTCCCTAACCAGCCCCTCCTGAGGAAGTAGGATGCAGCCCCTGCCCTGCATGCAGGATGCACGCAGTGCGGGACGCATCCCCATCCCTCCTGTCAAGAGCAGCTCCAGGGAAGGAGGAGCAGGATCTCACACTGAGTCACGCCTGCTCTTGGAGCAGGAATCTCCTTCACCTCTGCTCTGGGTCCCAAGTCCCATCCAATTCTTCCCTTCATGCTGCTCCTCTCCTTCCCAGTCCTTTCTCCTGCTCTCATCTGCCAGGAAAGTGGGATGAGCACAGGGGAGGAGGCAGGGGGACCCTGCAATGCATGGGGGGGGTAGGTGGGGAGGGACAGCAGATCCTACAGGGACCCTACACTCCCAGGACAGCTTTGCTCTCTTGCTGCTGAGTCTGTGAAGAGTCCAGGCGTAGGGCAGCCAGCAGCCCCCTGGCCTCAGGATGCTTGTTTGCAAGCTGCCACTGTACCACATCATTATGAGGTGTTTGGGATATCAACAAATTAGCAGGCGTCTGGGAAGAGAAGGATGCAGCACCATTCGTAAATGTCAGCTTGCTGCCTCCTCATTTTGCAGATCATTAAACCCAATATTCCTAACCTGCATTAGTGCAATGGGGACAGGCCCCCTCCACCGCGACAAGCCGTGAGGAGAGCTGCAGCAAGAACATTGCTATGGAGACCCCACACCGCCCTCTGTTCCAGCATACCAAGACCCTGGAGTACCCCAAGCTGAGCCAACACATTCCCATCACCCACATCCTGCCTACCAAGCCCCGGGGCATGTCGAGCTGGGAGGGAAGAGACTGGGAGGGCTCTGTGCAGTGACACTGGTGGAGATGTGCAAACTAAACCGAACAACGGGGCACCAAACGTGCATGCATGGACCCGCGTGGATTAGACTGAGAGCAAAGGCAGCAGAGCCTGCTCATACAGGAAGGGATGAAGGACACAGGGGGCCATGCTGTGACGTACAGTGGGCTCCTGCAAGGGACTGGGAGGAATGTTGTGTGTGCACACTGTGGGGGTGAGGCCATACAAGGCTCAGTGTGTGCATGCAGTGCGGGGCACTGGGAGGCACTGGGGGGCTATGAGGTGGGTGTGCCAGGACCTAGGAGTTCCGGTGGACAACAAGTTCACTATGAGCCAGCAATGTGGCCTTCTGGCCAAGAAGGCCAACAATATCCTGGGCTGCATTAGGCAGAGTGTTGCCAGCAGGTCAAGGGAGGTGATCCTGCCCTTCTACTCAGCCCTGGGGAGGCTTCATCTCGAGTACTGTGTCCAGTTCTGGGCTCCCCAGTAAAACAGAGACATGGAGCTACTGCAGAGAGTCCAGTGTGGGGCTACAAAGACGATCAGAGGACTGGAGCATCTGCCCTATGAGGAACAGCTGTGAGAGCTGGGCCTGTTTAGCCTGGAGGAGAGAAGACTGACGAAGGTTCTTATCAATATCTACAGGGTGTCAAGGAGATGGGGCCGAACTCTTTTCAGTGGTGCTAAATGACAGGACAAGAAGCAATGGGCACAAACTGAAACACAGAAAGTTCCACCTAAATATAAGAAAGAATTTCTTCCCTGTGAGAGTGACGGAGCACTGGAACAGGTTGCCCAGAGAGGCTGTGGAGTCTCCTTCTCTGGATATACTCAAAATCTGCCTGGACATGATCTTGTGCAATGTGTTCTAGGTGACCCTGCCTGAGCAGGGGGTTTGGACTACGTGATCTTCAGAGGTCCCTTTCAGTCTCAACCGTTCTGTGATTCTGTGTGCACGCTCTGGGGGTTCATGACAGGGCATCAGGAGGGAGCGCGCTGACAGCATGCACTTGCTGTGCGCATGCAGGGGCTCACGGTAAGAGGCAGCAGAGGTGCAAGGGTAAGCGTGCGGGGTCTCTCCGAGGGCAACACGAAGCTGCAGATGGACTCCCCCAGGGAGCACTGAGAGAAGGGGTGCACAGCTGGCAGACGGGAGGATCAGAGGGAGCCCCAGTCTTGGGGTGGCGATGGCCAGGCACAGGCTGCTTTCCTCCTGCCTGGAGGGAGCGGGGAGCTTGTGGGGTCTAATGAGTGAGAGAGATTTGTTAGCACTGAATTAAGAGGCTGGGCGGAAGGGAGCACAGGGGTGACGCGCGTTGCGTGAGGCAGGCAGGAGCTGAGCGACAACAGCTGGAATCCCCAGCAATCTGGTAAGCGCAGCTCAGCCCCGCGCTCCTGCCTGCCGAGATCGGCCTCCCGACAGCCCCTGACAGTTGGTATTAATCACGCACATCGCCCCAACACAACTCTTTACTGGCCATCAATTTCCCGTGGGTTTTAAAACTAAAAAACAAAGACAAAACCGCGTCGTTTGGCCGCCACTGAGAAGCACATTAAGGGGCTGTCAGCTTCTCGCCATGCACCCTGCATCACTCTTTAAGCACATGAGAAGTTCATTATCCCTGGAGCTCTGGCAGCCATGGGGATGCTGGTGCAGGGAGCGTCGCGAAGGTGCTTCCTGTTGTCGTGCATGCCTGGCGGCCCCGGGGCTCTCCTGTCTGCCCCGAAACGGAGGCCAAAGGGCCAGGGGACAGAGGAGGACCCATTCCAGCTGGAGGCTCCAGACTTGCCTGAGGTGGGACGGGGCACCTCTGGCCAGAGCACTCCTGCTGGGCTGCGATCATGAGCGGACTTTGCTGATGCTCCCCATCAGGCCACTGCTGCCGCCCCATCTCTGGTGAAGCGTTCCTCCCCACAGCTGTGATGTCCCGACAGCCTGCCATCACCGCTGCCGGCTTGCAGGTGCTCCCTGACAGCCCGAGCCGCGCGCGTGTTGGTTTGCTGACTTTCCCTAGCAGCCCAATACCACGCTTGCCATAGTTTGCTGATGCTCCCTAGCAACCTGACACTGCGCTCTCTTTAACATGCGACCATGTAAAAAAGCAACAGCTCGTTTGATTTATGATACTTCAGAACAACTAAGATTCAATTGCTCCGCACGTCCCTGGCTCTGATTACCTCCTAAATGAGATAAACTGATGGCAATTTATCCCCAGACCTCACCAACTTTCCCAGGATGCTAACCTGAGACATGCGTGCCCCGCACACGCAGCCCTCAGGCGAGGCTGGCTCCCAGCTGCGGCTCCTCTGCACCCCTGCTCTGCACTGGTGCTGGGGCGAGTGCCGTGGGCTGGCGCACTCTGCCCTGCGYGCTGGCCGAGCAGGAGCTGAGCTCGTGACACTGCACCTGGCCGGCCTGGTGCAGCAGCTGAGATGCACTCCCATCAGGGGAGCCGGCAGCTCCTGCTGCAGCGCTCACCCCATGGCACAGCCACGTCCRAGCTCCCGGAGAATGTTGCTGTCCTCTGGAGAGCGCAGCCGTCCTCCAGGCCATTCTGCGAGGGCTCCGGCCCCAGACGGCTCCCCTACAGCAGGGTGAGCACCGTGCAGGCTGCCAGCTTGCCTGCAGAGTGGGGCAGCCCTGCTCACTGCAGTGGCTTCTACACTTTTGCAGTGCTGGCTATGTCAAAGCACAATGCCTTGATTATTCTGCAATGGAAAAACTATCTGCTAGCAACTGCTCAAAGGCAGCAGAAGATTCAAGGAAGAATCAGACAAACTTACAGACACACGCAGTATTCAGTCATCAGTCATGACCATAATGTGGGGCAATGCTCAGCTCCTGATCCACAGCTGGAACCAACTGCTGACTGTTAGGGTATCAGGATGGGACCTCACACAGCGGCTCATTACCCACTGTCAGGTTTTACTGCTAACGCTGGCTGTCAGGCGAGGTCATGACCTGGGTGTAATGCCAGTCCACGGCTGGCCCCGACTTTCTAGGAAACAGACAGCTCAAACATCAATCACAGATCACTTCCACACATTTGGCTGCCTGGTATGGGTGATGAGCCACCGCACCCTGAGGTGCAGCCAGGATGGCTCCTCAGCTGGCAGGAGCAGTTCCAGTGCTAGGGTAAGCACAGAGACAAACCAGGGGCCCAACTTACAGAAAAAGCCCTGTGAAGGTACCACAGGCTGGGAGAGATTCAGTGCCCATCAACTATATGGAAGGCCAGGGATTGCCCTCTGAAAGAAATGTGTGATTTCCATCCTTGGAGATATTCAAAAGCTGTCTGGACATGGTCCTGGGCAATGCGCCCTAGGCRACTCTGCTTGAGCAGAGGGGTTGGACTAGATGATCTTCAGAGGTCCCCTCCAACCTCAGCCATTCTGTGATTCTGTGATTTCCTAAACTGACATCCCTCCAACCTCACAAATGCAATATGCAGCTACAGACTGGCTACAGCAGGACCAAAATCTGAAGCTCTAAGTGCTGTTTTCCCACAGAAGCAGTGCCCAACTTCCACAAACAGCCTCTAGCCCATGGAGGAAGGTGCAGGTTGCCACCACAGCTGCTCTGGACCTCTATCATGCACAGTCTGGCCTCCCCAGGACAGGATGGTTTAGGGAGACCTATGACAGCACTGTTAGGGAGTGTGACAGCACTGACCTAGCCTTTGCAAGCCTGACTTTGCAGTCTGCTCACTTTTCTAGTACAGTAGATTACAGTAAAAATAAATACACAAGTAAATTTTTAAAAAGCCAACTGGAAAGCCTAATAATCACCATACCATGCCACAAGTGTTTGTTAAGTCACTGCATGAGACCATTTTGATCCAGGGTGTACCTGGGAGCAGAAGGCTCTTACTATCTCTGCTTACCAACTATAGCATTTAGCCAGGGGACATCATTGCAACTTTTTGCTGACTGCACAAAGAAATAAGGACTTAGAAAGACTGAATTCAAGCTGAAGATACAGAGGGAGGATGGCTCATGTGAYGACAGATCATAACTGCCTTATCCACTCTACAGTGTCCCTCCTGTCTCTGCCTGGTTCTGGTAACCCCCCATAGCTGTAGCCTTACTATTCTCTTCCTACCCTGTGCTGGAGCAGGTTAAGCAACTGACTGTCATGTTTCCCAGCAGGAGTGGTACTGAAGATAACTGGGGAGGCATTTTTCCTGCTCTCAGTTCTGGTGCTAGAGGCTTCTGGCAGCCAGGAGGAGCAATTGTGAGCAAGTTCTGTGCAATGACAAATGAAGTTTGGTGAGTGACACTTCACTGGCAATGAAGTTCCATGTTGATAAATGCAAAGTAATGCACATTGTAGGAAAAAAGTACATTACTCCAGCACCTGACAGGGTTCTAAATTAACTATATCAACTCAAGAAAAGGCCTGGCTATCACAGCAGATAGCACAAGACCTCTGCTCAGCAAAACACTGTGGACAAGGACAGGGGAAGGGAATAATGGAAAATATTCCGATGCCTCACACACATCATGTGGCACCATAGGGACACTATGCGCAGCCTCCGTCACGCCACCTCCCAAGGATACCTCCAACCAGGGAAGGGCAGCAAGAATGAGCACGTATTTGAAAAAGTTCCCTATGAGACGACAAGAAAGCTGGGATGGCTCAAAGATTCAGGACCAGGCAGTCAAGAAGGAAGGTTACAATAACCTGGTCGGATTACCTGCATACAGAGGCCAGGGAATTCTGCCAGAGGCTGGACCAGATATGCCCTGTAGAAAAGTAATTCATTTAATTTTAACACTTTGAGCAGTGGCTAGTCCACTCTCTTACCTCGTAAAAGTGTTTCTGTTTTTAATTACCTTCTCTACTAAGAAATTGTATTCAATTTTGTGCAGCTTCAGATTCCAGCCTCTCCATCTTCTTAGGCCCTTATCAGCTATGCTGAATGGTCCTACAGGACCAGATTTCTTTTTCTGTAAGTACTGATAACATCAGTCTTTCACTTCTCAATCTTCATTCTGGTATGTCCACGTCATAAATGTGTTCATCAGCTCTGAATCAATTTTGGGACCTTGTTTTGAACCTTCTCCTGTATTTCCAAGCTCTCTATTAATTACATGATTTTAGTACACACTCTCTTAGTCCCATGTGCAGGTGTAAAGTCATTCTACTCTTTGGTATTCCTCTTTTCAGATACATAAAGAACACAGGTGTCTCTCTTTGTCAAAGCACAGGACTGAGAACTCATTCTTATCTATCAAGATCCAGAAACTACAGACTGAGAGAGTAGATGTGGGAAGGGCAGTAATGTGTCCAAAGAGTCAACATACTGTCTTTATCAGAGCTAAGAACATTTCAGTTTAMCAAGATGTGAGTACAATTAATACTSTGCTTTATATGAGGCAYCTAGTGCATATTATACACTCAAGTGATATTCAAGATCTCTGACTCAACCACTGAAAAGGGGAAGTCTTTCCTAGAATCAGTAGTTTTCAGGTGAAGATCACCTACAACAGGAAAGACTGAGCAACAGAGTTGTCAAACTCCAATGCAAATCATCACCRTGATGATTGTAAGAGAGAGAATTGAAGATGAGTTGCTATACCACGGAAAACCTGGGCCACTTGTCTACAGGCTGACCTGTAATTTGGAGCAAAATGCCAGGGCAGCTACAGTGTGTTTTGTCACACACAGGCCAGACTGCATTTTCTGTTTTGTTTTACAGTAGCCTTTTGTTTCAAACAAACACTTGTACTTCACCCTCTTGCCCAGCCTTTAGCCATCTGAATTAGAACTTTATTTTGGTTTACTACAAAAATCTTATASAGTGCTATGAGGCAGGATGACCTAAGGGAAAGTCAAATTCTTACAGATTGAGGATCCCGTCTTTTACAGAGAATGACCACAGATGCASGCTTTGGAGCTAATCGCTACCTGGACACATTTGGATGAATTTTCACAGGGACTGCAAAATGTACTTCCCTATGCTTTGCAAGCTCCCTGCCAAGCTTCAGGTCTATCTTAAAAATCACAGAGACGCCAGAACTTCTCAACAGAAAAACCATGAGGACATTTAGCATAGGCAAAACAATGTGTATTTCTTCAATTGGCTTGGATAAACTTTTCTGAAGAACTCACAGTTTGAGGTAGATGTCCAGCACAAGAATTTTAAACGACAAAAGTTTGGCAAATATACAAGCAAATAAAAACAGGTTCTTATGGAAGAAAGTGTTCGGCAACTTTAACTGCTTAACCTCAGCTCTGCTAATACAGTTATTAATTATCACCACTAGTAGTAGATGCAGTCATGATCACAGGCATAATGGCAGCCCTGCTATCACTGCAGGTAAGAAATCAAGGGCAAATCAAGATGGGCTGGTTATTTGTTTCTGACTAAGCACAAGCCGGCTTTGAGAGGAAATCTCCATGTCGCAGAGTCCCTGAGATGCCACCCCAGCAGGACTCTTGGGCTCTCAGAGCTCTGGGTCTGATGGAGCTGCCCACAAAGGAGCAGACCTTTCCTACCTTCTGCTGCTGTGCTGGGGCCATCAGGCCGAGTGGTTCCTGTGCTCTTTTTCCTGCGATGTTTCTTCCTGTTTGCATGCGGTGACGGAGGTGGTTCCAGCTTCGGGCTGGCAGCATTGGAAATGTTTGGGCTGGAGCTGAGAGAATCGGCAGTGCCATTAGCTAGGAACAAAGATAAAGAAAGTAATGTACGTACAGACAGTAAGAGTCTGCTCTTCCTAAAGGCAACCAAGTGTGCTAGAGACAGTGACAGTGCCCCACCGGGCTCAACGCTGCACCGCCCTGCTGGACAGCACAGGCCCCACGTTCAGTCCCATCCCACGCGGCAGCTCCAACACCCCGTCTGGCTCTGGGCCGGGAGACTCCTCGTGCAGGGGCAGCCCTCACGCTGTGCCACTGGGACGAGCACACAGAGACMGCACTGACAGCTGCACAGCCATGACAAGCAGAGCCGCATTTCACGGCSTGGGGTGGCCTGACACACCAGCCCCACGAGTGCCTCTACACACTGCTCTGCAGCACCATCCTCAGACCGCGAGGCCCAGGTCCTGCGGGGGAACAACGCCTGGGAGCTGCCCTCAGGCCCTCCCGGGTCCTGCCCGGCACCTGTGTCCCTGCTGCGGGCGCACGTCTCCCTCTCGGTGCCGCTCCGCCAGGCGAAGTGACGGTGGTTGCCACACACAGGAACCTAAGCATGATGGTCTCAATAGGCTTCCGATACGGAGCTGAAGAAGCTGCATCCCCAGCAGCAACGCACCAAATTTATCCTCAATCATACTGTTCCTTACAATTAATAGCAGAATTAGAAACAATCAGGGAGCTGCCTAATTACTGTCAATTAGAGCGCGCTAATCAAGCTCCGATCACACACACACACGCTGCYGCTGCACTCACCATTAAATGTCAAATTTCATTAGAGACCAGCAACAAAATCAAAAGCCTGACATTCAATTTCAGCAGCACACACAGCGCAGGCTTCCAATCAGCATAAAAATGCAGACTCCGGGGAAAGCAACGAGGCACAGGAGCCCTCGCTGCACTGTTAACCCTCTCCGAAATGCACTCGTGCCTCTCCCGCGTCCACCCACCCGCAGGAAACGTACAGTGACTCAGTGCCCGTGGCGTTTCTGTCCGGGGCAGCTCCCTGTCCTCTTTGCAACAACCTCATGTCTCCTATCAACTACTAACCTCCAATTTTCATGTTCTGTAGCACCTGAAATTAAGAAAGCAATCACAGTGTCTAACAAGGGCAGCGCCCTCCAGCAGTCAGGGCTGCCAGTGACTTGGCAAGCCCTGTGTCCCTCTCTAGTTTCTACTCTCCTTCTTCAGCCTGGTTCAGTGAAACTAGGCTCTCTGGGGTATGGCTTGTCTCTAGTGAGATAAACAGCTAGCACTGGGATGAAGAGGGCTACAGCCAGCAGCAAGGAGCAGTCCCATTTGAAAGTCTGAGATTACAGCTGATGTGTCCCCCCCTAGCCAAAGCCAGGAGAGGACACAGCGTCAGAGCTTTTCCTCCTCTAGTTTCTACTATAACACATACTGGCAGGGTTTTTCTGCTGCTACTCATCCACCGGGAAATGGTTCATAGTTGACAATTAAGAGAGATAAATCTAATAAAATTAGACTCCATTTTTATATATATAAATTACTAAGATCAACCAACAGGACTATGTTTAGAGCAGGTGTGAGGAACACACAGCTCTCAGCCTGGATGTCGCAGGAGACCTGAACTTTTCTTGTCTGAGGCTACACATGGTGCCTCCATCCTGCCTCTGCTGCCCACCTGCTCACTACAGCATCCCCAGGGCGAAATGGTGCTCCCGCCTGCACGCTGCACCCCTCCAGGCTGAGCGCAAGGGTTCGTGCCCTTCTGCAGCTCCAGCAGGCTGCGGTGAGCCCAGCACCTCCCACTCTGCACAAGCAGAGCTTACCAGTATCCCTGCGCTTCCTACTGCCCAACGGCCAAAGGCCACAGCAGTGGGGTCTGGAGACTTCCAGGGGCTCTAACAGGATGGGGATGGGACTGCAATGCAATGGGCAAGACTGTGAAACACGCTGCCTCCTTGAGATCATGTATGACTTTTTCAGATACAGGTTATGCTTCCTGCTTTTCCCCAGCACCACAGAGGTGAGGTCCTCTGATCCATTCAAGGCTTTCCAGGTCCCCATCTCCGCATAGGAACCTGGAGGTAGAATCCATCCACAGACATATGTGGTGCGTCCTAGTTCCTTCCTTAAAGCCACCTTGAGGTTAAGGGCAGCTCACTGGTGCCCACAGGTGGGCCACAGTGGTTCTCCCAAAAGGAAAAACATAAAATATGCTGGAGTGTGTTTACATGACAGCTTACCTCACACTTCTCCAAGATGCAACCAAAGGAGACAGTTCATCTCCAGCTGCTATAATATCAGTCTGCATTCTCTGTATATCCCTGCAAGTATCTGAGAAAACTATTTGGCTCCAAGCAGAAAAATATTCCTCACCCTGCTCTGCAGTTAACAGCTGGAAACACAGAGGAGAAAAGTTGGATCTGGCTGCACAGACCCAGCAGCATAATTGAACGCGAGGAGTATGGTTCAGCTGTGTGTACAGGCACGCTGGAGCGGAGAGGCAGCTGTGTTGCCTAGCCAGGCCCACTGTACTTGGGAGCCTTTCCACCCCAGCAGCCTCCTCTGTCATGACTCCGAGAACCCAGTTTTCCTGCCCACTGCTGAAACACTTGGCCCAGAGAGCCAGGATCTAAGAGTGCAGCTCGGGGCTGCTGCAGCCAATGGGGAAGGTGCCCAGGGACAGCCCTCTGCTCGCCCTCCCAAGGGCCAGGCTCCAGGAGATCTCCCTGGCCCCAACCTTTCCTTTGAGAGTCCTGAGCAGTCCTGAGAATGGGATACAGACACTGGGAGGAAGGAAATCGCTGTTTCCCTGCCAAAGTACAAGTGACAGATTGTCTGGCTCTTAGTAGGGCAATTGGCTATGCCACTGCTCCAGAAACCCCGAAGAAAGTGGGTCTGACTGTCCTGGAGCAGCAGACCCCTAGCACATCTTCCCAGCTGCCTGTCTCTGGATGGCTAACAGCAGGACAGGCAGCCCCAGCTGCAGTGCTGTGGGGCTGGTGCACGACTGCCTGTGGAGCGGGGACTCCCCGGGGAGCAGGCAGGCAGCTATCGGTGCTTGAGACATACAATTAGCACTACGTCGACATCTCACCCGCTTCGTGTCACTGGGAGAAGCAGTAGCATCTCACTTCCTATTTGTATCAATCTCCGGGTTACTTTGCATGAAATAGGTAGATCGCTTTGGGTGGCAGCAAACACAGAAGGCTCTCGCACGGAGTGGGAGCAGAGCGGCCAACGTGCTCTCTGTGTGTTCAGGACAGTGCCAGGGCAGGCAAAGCTCGAAGCCCAGCCGCTCCAGACACCTGGCCTCTGCAGCGGGACTGCAGCAAAGAGCTGGCACCTGCCACAAGGCCTCTTGTTGGAGCGGCCGCCCGGGCAGCCCACTCCACCGGCCCTGTCCAGAGGGGTGAACCACATCTGCACGTGCGCATGGAGGGATGTGAGCACAGTCTGCACCTCTGCCTGCGTGTGTGTGCGTGCACGAGGGCAACACGCGCAGCTGCTGCACAGCACGGGGGATGCTCCTGCAACTGGGGCGAGCGCTTCCCGCGGGTGGGAAGGGGCGACACGCCAGGCAGCAGCCGCTGCCGGCGCAGGGGCCGGCCCTGCCGAGCTCCGGGAGCGTGCTCTGGCAGCGCAGCGCAGGCCCTGCTCCCGCACCTCGATTCTGCTGGTGCTGGCGGAGCAGCGCTGGCTCCGCTGCACCCGTGTCCGCGCGAGGGGCGGGGGCGAGGGCTGCCGGCACATTAATGCTCAGAGCTGCGCCCTTCCGCTCCCGTCGCCTGTGCTGCCCCATCAGCAGTAACAGTCTGATTAATTCGCTTCCAGCAGGGAGCTGATGGGGCCAATGATGGAGCCGCTGCATCAGGCGCGCTGAAATTGATAGTTTTTCACAGTTACAAATGAGGAGCCTCCTCAGCTGCAAATGGCGCCCGCACAGTCGGACTCCGGTAATGATCATAAAGAGGCTCTCTTTAAACTGCGAAAGCCCCTGGGACCGAGCGGGGGGGCGGCTGCCGCGCTAATGAGAACTACAAGGGGCGAGCAGGCATGGAAATGGCTCCTCCACTCTTGATGTGCATTTAACTGCTTTTTTAGTGCGGCGTCAGAGCCAGGAACGAAGGAGTGATGAATGCAGCACAAAAGCATTTATTTTCCAATTCGGCAAAGTGGCTACGTTGGGAAATGTATGAATTATTTTAATTCACTCAACTGTCCTGAAACATCACAGAGAGCGAGTGAGCGTGGGGGGAGGGGGTGGGACGCAGTTGGTGCGTGCACAGGAGACAGGAATTACTCGTATTCATTCAACTATCCCAGAACCTGGGGGATGGGGGTGCTGATGAGGAGCAGAGATGGGAGAAAGTCCTGGCTGCTTCTTGTCCAGTGAGCTGTACGTGGGCAGTCGGAGGAAAGGTCGGGGCATCCCTCGGCAGGGAAAGGCTGCTCCCGCGCCCGGCAGCAGCGCTTCTGCGCATGTGTCCCCCCGGCCCGGGCACAGCCTGCTGGCCCTCCCGAAGGTGGACAGTCCCAACAAGAGCCAAAAGACTGCCTGACATGCTGAACCAATGCTGTCACAGCCACGGGAGCAGAGCTCAGGCCAGCCCCCCCATTGCCAAAATAACCCTTCCCTTCACTGTAGCTGAGAGGAGCCAGGTCAGAAGAGCTACTCACAGGGGTTGGGGCAGCTGCTGGGGATGGCCACGGCCTCGTTCCACTGGTCCGCGCTGGAGACGGAGTAGGAGCGCTGGTGCATGCCGTCTGGCTTGGAGCTGAAGCCCACCAGGTTGATGCCGCTGATGGACCGCTCTGAGTGCAGCGAGGTGCTGCTGGTTGAATGGGGAGCACCTGCAAGAGAGCCATGAACTTAGCACATGCCGACTGCCACTCTGAAGCACAGTGGAGCAAGACAGAGCTGTCCTGTATCTGCTGTGACAGGTCCCTGGGCGACCCTGCCGGAGGCCAGGGACCACCTGGCTCTCCTCTCCCAATGGGTGCCAGCCCGTCACCCCCAGACGTGCTGCCTGTGCAAACAGCATTGGCCTGCACACACCATTTCACAGTGGGAGACCCAGACTGGTAGATCTCACCTTGGCACCCCCAAAATGCATGGCTGGCCTAGGAGTGAGCCAGCTACATGCAGGACTCCCAGGGTCATCTCTGGCCAGGCAGCTGGTGTGGACACACAGCACACCCCAGCAAGAGATGCCAATTCGTAACTGGGTCCCTCACAAGGCAAAGACCTCCATACATGCAGCCATCAATGTGCCCCAGCGGGGCTCCCATCACACGCACACAGAGCTCCTCTCCCACCCTGGCCAGGCACGTACCTGCACGTCCAGCCCTACCACGTCCCAGGCAGGCACACATACACACACACGCTCACACAGTCCCCACCACCTCCCAGTGGTCTCCCCCAACAAACTCCCCCCTTGTTACATCTCAGACTGGCATCCCGAAGCACATCTCCCCCCCTCCACCAGAGTTCGGAGCTGGAGTTCACGGTCTGCTCACAATCCTCACTATGGCCAAAAGACAGCGGCACAAACATAAATCCACCCCATAACCCATGCGCCCACCTTCACTCCTTGTCTTTACTGCTCGTGGGTCCCTGGCAAAAACCACAAACATGGTGGCAGCACTAAAAGTAAATGGAGAATGAGCTGGAGAACCTGGAAGGAAAAAGCAGGGGAGCAGAGGGCTGAGGTGGGAATTGAGGGGGGGAATGCCTCCTCCCCTTGCCTGGAAGCCCCTCGAGCTGCCGCCCAGGAGCTTGAACTCCTGGAAGATGAATGGTTTGGGGACTAGGGGCAGCCAGGGAGGGCAAGATCACTAAGAGACTCAAAATTGGACAGGAACCAATCCAGGTACAGGAATGCCTGGGATTTTCAGAATAGTAAACATAGCAGCTTTGAGAGGGAGTGAAAATCTTGCTGCTCAAGGCTGCAGGCAGTCTGTTAAGGAGGAACATGCTGCCCTAGAGGGATTTCCCCACATCTGCCCACTACAAGCCCTTCTTTCCTTTTCCCTTCAGCATCCAATCCCAGCCACTGCTGCTGCAAGGGCCCTGCGGATGAGATGGGCCCGGGGCTCTGGGGCGAGCGAACCAGCCCTTCCTCCAGGCTGAATCTCCTTTCCTCGTGCTGCGCCCCAAGGTGCAGACCTTGAGCTGGGACTCCTCCACCTGCCCATCCGCCTGAGCTGGGACCGGGGCTGGGCAGCACAAGGGAGCTGCTCTGCAGCAGCACAGCCTGCCCCAGCCCTGCCCTCAGCTGCTGCCAGCGCTGCCGGCCCTGCACTGAACACAAGTGCAGCCACTTCTTCCCTGGCACCGGCATTTAAACAGGATCCTTGCACAGGAGCCAGCTGGGCAGTGTTCAGGTGAACACTTGCACGAGCAGTTCCTCGGTTGGATCCACTACGGTCAGAGCAGCCCATCTGACTGCACTGTCACTGCGCAAAACCAGCCCCGTTTTGCTCTCCTGTGCAGCGTGTCTGGGCCTTCCATAAGGAACAGAGTCTTGGTCCTCACCTGAGCACCGGCCCGGGCCAAACCCCACCYTCCTCTGCCGCTGCCGCTCAGCGCCCTGTCTGCCCGTCCCACCCACCACAATGCACACACAGCAGCTCAGCGCTCGGCATGGGCCTGCCCAGTCCGGTCCCTGGCACCACCACAT
>NW_028186484.1:256138-301562 GCF_003343005.1 Rhea americana
GGCACCGCCACATCGCCCTGCCCCTGCCCGCTCTGGTCCCCGGCACTGCCACGTCCCCCTGACCCTGTCCAGTCCGGTCCCCGGCACTGCCATGTCCCCCTTACCCTGCCTGGTCCTATCCCCAGCACCACCATGTCCCCCTGCCCCTGCCTAGTCTGGTCCCTGGCATTGCCAAGCGCCCCCGCCCCTGCCCGGTCCAGTCCTCCTGCCCCTGCCCATCCCCCTGCCTGCGCTGCCCCAGCTCCATCACGTCCCCCTGCACAGGGCACCTCCACATCCCCCTGCCCGTGCTGCCCAGCTCTGTCACATCCCCCTGCCTGGGAACCACCGCATCCCCTGCCCAGGCTGCCCAAGACACTGCCACATCCTCTGCCCAGGCACCACCAAGTCCCCCTGCCTGTGATGCCCAGCACCGCCATGTCCCCTGCCCGTGATGCCCAGCACCACCATGCTCCCTGCCCAGTACCACCACAGCCCCTGCCCGTGACGCCCAGCACACCGCCAAGTCCCCTGCCCAGGCATGGGCAGGCACTGGGAGTTGCGGGCTCATCTGCTGGGAGACGGGCTGCTGCATGCTTCCCCCTCCCTTCCCCTTGTTCAGCGCCACAGAAACACGTGTAAAACCATGACACTGACTTTGCCTCTAATTAGCCCTTAATTTACAAGACACACTCGGAAGGGTAATTAGCTGGTGCTCTGCTCCTGACTGCCGCATCCATCTCCTCTCGCCTCCTTGCGAGAGGGAGCTGGCTGCTGTCAGAGCAGGGATGGTGCTGCTCTCCCGGGACAGGGCAGAGCTGCGTCTGGGGACGGCACGGCGGGCTGCCTGCGTGCTACGGCAGGGCTGCTGTCCCACGCGAGGGCTTCCACCACCCAGCGAGGGGCGAGCAGCGGGGGGGCGCGGGGGCCTGGGAGCGGCTCCTCTAGCAGAGGGGAAACGCCGCAGAGCCCCAGGGTGGCCAAGCCCCTTCATCTACCTCCCACCCAGCCCAGCCTTCAGGCATGTGCCTCTCCTCCCAGGAGAGGACCGGCTTCCTCAACCCCAACCCCAACCCAACTCAACCCCTTGTCCCTGCTCTGGGGCAGGGACATGGCACTCCCTGCCGAGGCCCAGGTTGCCCTCTCCAGTGTGCCCCCCCAGCCAGGGACCTCCTCGGTTTTGTGACAGACACTGAGTGTTGTACAGGGAAAGGTAGTGGGCACTTGAGCACTGACAGTAGGAAATGAAGGTTGAGGAGGACACACCGCGGCTTTGCCCCTTTGCGCCGAGACTGCTAAGTCCAGAGCTGGAGCCTTCTTCCAGCACAGGTCAGCCTGCCTCGGGCCACCGCAGCAGACCACCCTGCCAGGGCAAGCAGTGGCCAACGCGCCTCGACTGTGCCAGCCTCCATGGAGCCGAGTGTGCTGAGAAGAGCGCGTGGCCAGGAAGGCCACCGCCAGCACGGAGGCGCCACACCACGCACTGCTTTTGCCCACAGCACCCGCTCGGCATCCAACAGGAAGCCAACGCTAGTCCTGTCTGTAGTCTGACCCTGCCTTCCTGGCAGTGAACGTCACTGCCACTTTGAAAATGATTTCCCAAAGAACTTCAATCAGCCTTTACAGTCTCTCCAGGAGCCTCCCTAACGTTACACTGGGCACCTGGATTTGCCTGGCTGCAGAGAAATGTCCTCACAGCTCTGCTGTGCCCTTAGCTTACTGCTCTTGTGGGTGCCCACCTCTGCCTTGGCCCAGGTGAGGTGCCCCCCACAAGGCTAGAGCCTTCAGAAATTACATCCCTCTGCAAGTGACACCACCAACTTTTAAGTTAGGGAAACAAAGTGAAAGATAAACAAAAGGCTATATGCAAAATACCTCCCTCTCTGAGCCAAAGTCTCCTACAGCCCCTCGAGCAAAGTTCTTCCAATCACTGTTTCCTCAAAAACTGAAAAAAAGCGATTCTTGTAGACATGTTAGTGTGACCTCACCAGCAGGCAAGGCTTTATGATTCCTTTATGATGCCTAATTGATTACACAACAGTAATCATTATTTTTCTAAGAGTGGACAGAATGACCAGGCAAAACACTCAGTACAATGCAAACCAGAATTTCTTCATTAAAGCGTGGATACACACAGACCTGGATAAAGGTGAATTAACAAAAAGGGGCATTATCAGATGGGAGGAAGATCATTTGCAGAGTCACTTTAGGATCTTTGGACAAATCTAATTCAATGTTTTCAGTAGCAATTTGGGCAAAATAGTATGTGTTCTCATAAAATTTCTATGTAACATTAAGTTGGAAGCACTGCCAGTACCAAGGAGATGAAAATATCATACAGGACTGTATGGCTTTGAGAAGTGAGGTAACAAAAACACAATAAAATTTAGTTAGCACAGAGCGCAAATATGTGCACTCTGGAACTAATGGGCCTGATTCAGAAAATCCTTGGAAAGTACTTACTGGTTTCCACGGGATTTGGATCACACCGTAATGATGAGAATGTCTGCACTGAGCACGGCTCCTTGACTGGAAATACCAGTGAAGGAGGGATTCTGCAATTACTCCACCACAGTAGGACTGAGCCACAGCACCGACATAGTTGAAAAGCCAAATGTGATCCCAAATGTGCAAGATAAGGTGTGTCTTGCAGAACTGGGAAGCATGCACACCTTCTGCACAAAGCTGGGATGACACCTCACCTAGAACCTCATGCACAACATAGCACCTTAAAAAATTAATTCAAGGGGGAACAGGCACAAAAAAGCAAAGGTGGCTTTCCATTCATACTAACCCTATGAATCTAACTGCACACATCCTGCATCCTGCTGTCCTGAGCTAACAGAGATTGCCAGTAATAACAATTCAAAGTGAATAGATCTGCTAAGTCACACATTTTTCTAAATAGAAGCAATACAGAAATACCCACAGCCTCATTCAGGAAAGGAATATTTCTTCTCTTCCCTGAACATACTACATCTTGACCAGAAATGGAGAAATCAAGCCTGTACTCATCAGCTCTACTGCCTACCACCAGCATCCAACCACCCCATTTTTGAGCTGTGCACAGTGAGGCATGGTGTCTGCCTTCTGGCCAGGATATGGAAGAAAAACTCGTCAGCTGTACAGACGGATATGCTCTGTGCACCAGCAGACACAGGACAGATATCCATGATTACTGTCTGGTYTAACCTTTTTGCTATGTTTGACACTGCCAAGAAATACTGCTGCTTCAACCTGAGAAAGGGGATAGGGTCATGAAGGTTCATCCTCTCTTGACCAATACACACAGCAGACTGCAATATAARAATATCTTCACATCATTAGACTCCCTCCCTGCTGATAACTCAAAGGGAATGGTTCTCTCCTGCTGGATTTATTCAGCTTTAAAGGGTGGCCAACAGGACAACTGGTCAGTTGGCAAAGAAATACTGCTCTGCCTGTGCTTCACCACATCAGCTACTTTACTACAATGAGGATGGCTTGGTTGGACAAGATTATCTGAACTTGAGCAAGACAGAAGTGAGGTTGGTAGAGGAAACACTTTGAGAAGTTTGCTGCTAAAGCAAAATCTGAAGGCCAAGACTAATGAACCCATCAATGTTGTCTAGAGTTAGCCTCAGTCTCAATTTCCTCACTGACGCTATGTACTGGCACAGCACAATTATTTGCAGATGGATCATCGTTTTTGCCTGAACAAGTAGACTTGGCCTCATCTGGTGGATACAACTTGGCCTCAGTTGTTCACACTTCCATCATTTCTCAGATGGATTATCCCAAAGCATTATTTATCTGTGTATGAAGTAACCATCAGCACAGAGTGATGCAGTGATAACATCTGGTTTTGGGCTGCTCCTGGAGAAAAAGATACACAGCTAGCTGGGTGCTTAGCCTGTCTCAGTTATGACTGCTTTTATGTTTTTATATCTCCCAGAAACATAAACTGCTGGAGGCATATCAAACCCACCCTCTGTGTTTTATGCTGACTTCTTATAGAGTAACGAGCCAAGTTTAAGGCCTTTCAAGGAATTTCAAGTCCTAGGCCCAGAATATCTAAGAGATATCTAAGATATTGATCCAAGATCAAGAACAATCATAACTGACAGTCATAATCAGTACTTACACTGCTCTAGCACACCAAAACTGCAGATTACCCAGCTTTCCTGGGTGCTGCCACGACAGGAGCACAGACCTCTAGAAACTAACGCTCATCACAGAATTCACCACTCTCCATTCTAAGCACAAGGCATGTAAGCTTTGTCCTGTCTTGTCTCTCCTAAGTACAGAGCAGTGTGCCCTTACAAAAAATTCTAGGCAAACTTCAAAACCTGTCTGAAACAAATTTCATAGAATCATAGAATCACAGAATCAGTAAGGTTGGAAGGGACCGCTGGAGATCATCTAGTCCAACCTCCCTGCTCAGCAGGGTCACCTACAGCATGGTAGACAGGGCTGCATCCAGGCAGGCCTTGGATACCTCCAGAGAAGGAGACTCCACAACCTCTCTGGGCAGCCTGTTCCAGAGCTCCGTCACTCTCACAGGGAAGAAATTCCCCCTCACGGTCAGGCAGAACTTCCTRTGSTTCAATTTCTGCCCATTGCCTCTTGTCCTGTCGCATGGGACAACTGACAAGAGTTTGTCCCCGTCCCCTTGACACCCTCCCTTCAGGTACTTGTCCACATTGATCAGATCCCCCCTCAGTCTGCTCTTCCCCAGGCTGAAGAGGCCCAGCTCTCACAGCCGTTCCTTATAGGGCAGATGCTCCAGCCCTCTGATCATCCTTGTAGCCCTACACTGGACTCTCTCCAGTAGCTCCATGTCTCTGTTTTACTGGGGAGCCCAGAACTGGACACAGGACTCGAGATGAGGCCTCCCCAGGGCTGAGGAGAGGGGCAGGATCACCTTCCTCGACCTGCTGGCAACAGTCTTCCTAACGCAGTGCATTATTCTTTCTGGGGAGAGTATGAGGAAAAGCAACACATGACACATTTAGTCACACTGCCTAATGCATTGGCAGAAAATGCTCTGGTTATACAGTGATGATCCCCCTACAGGAACCTAAAAAGAATAACCAAAACACAGATGCCTCCAGAAGGATGATATGCTAAAAATATCTATTACAACCTGTAAATGATTTCTCCCAGACTTTGAGCCTGGGAACCCTTAAGATTAATCTTCCTCATAATCAATCTTTTGCATTAAGACTTTCACAGGGTCAGAGTTTAGATCCCCTCATACCCCATCCCCACTCCTGTTACTTCCTCAAGGTCATGGAGACATGGCCAGGAGATAAGATCTAAAGACATGGTCAGATAGTTACTTGCAGTTGTGCTTCTGGAAGCAGTCACTGAGGGCCTGCTCCATCTCAGCACTGCTCTCTCAGGCAAGATGTGCTGAGTGACAGTGGCTGTTACAAGCCCTGACACTGTGGAGGAAAATTGGTTCATTTCTGAGGGCTGAGGCATTCTAAATTTTAAAGTGGTGCAAGCTGGACGCCAGTTTGGGGATACACCCCTGCTCAGTGGGCCCAGGACAGCACAGGTTGTTTATTTTAAAGTGCCAGGTTTTGTTCTGGCATAAGAGGAGGCATACGCCCTCCAGGCATGTGGAAGCAGCTACTTTGCAGCAAAGACTGCAGGCTGGATGGTATGACATGGTAATGGTGATCAGCACTGTGGTCACTCTGATACTAGGGAAACTTTATTTTCTTTTGTACTGCAACAGGCTAATAGCATGCACAGTTAGCACACTACATACTAGTGCTAGTAACTGCCTAATCATATCCCAAAAAGCCAGTAGCTACCATTCCCCCAAACAAATTTTAAGTTATTTGTTGCCAACTGCTAAACATTTATTTTCCATTAAAAGCTACAGTTACTTAAACTCACATTAGTGTACAGATTCTAAAGCATTCTGTTGGTATTTGCAGCCAGACCATGTCTCAAAAGCCTCCTCAAAAGAAGCACAAGTGAGGCAGCCATGGCAGGTCCAGACTCCAGTGCATGACTTCTGGACAGCACAAGCAACGGACTGGAAGGATATCCACCTCCAGCTGGTGGGAAACTCTTCAGTTCCGAGAGACCGACTGGTTCTTGGGAGAAAGTGAGAGCCAATAGCCTGGTTAAGCTGACTGCCTATAAAACCCCTGCTGGTAAAGACATAATTCGCCCCTCTTAATCAAAGGATGATCAGCTGCCATGAATATAGGAATGTGGTCATCCTGGGAGTACCCTACAGTTTCTGAAAGCTGTCCTCGCTTCCACCAAGCAGAGGGTCAGACTCCAAGGTGACTACATCAGGTTGGTTTGGTGAACAAAGTACTATATGCTATTTTGTTGAAAATACAATCAGTTCCTTCCTCTTGAACAATTCCTACCACTAATGAGCCCAAAATATGCCAGCTAGCATTTATCAACCAGAAATACTAGGGATGTAGACATGTTATTTGAAAGATACCAACAGCAAGTTCTTCCTGGGAGATGGCAACAACACTGAGCACCTATACACTGCAGGCTCAGTGGAACATGCTCAGAGATGACAGATGCCCATACCAGTTCTGTCAACAGTGAATATCTGTGTGAAATCACTGATATAAACTGCAGGCAACTGAGGTTTCCCAGCTCTGCTTCTGAGCAAGGCCATCAGGACCTGCCAGCTTGCACACAGTGGGAGTCACTGCCTTTCACTGGGCTTCACAGATGCTCTGACATAGGGGAAACCGCTCTCCTTTCTTAGCATTGCATTTGGAGAACAAATTTTTGGACAAATGCACTTGGGTAAATGATTATATAACACCCTAGCTATTACCAAAGTTAGTATACGGCTAGGTACCAACCCCACAAGGAGAAAATTCTACATAGTCCAGAACCTCTTTGAGAAACTGGAAAAACAGGGTGCCTCCAGCAGGACAGAAAGAGCTGACCAGTATGGGATTATCGTTTCATACTCTCATCCCCCAGAGTAGAGATCATGGGCAGGTTTCTCTATTGGTGAGATCTCAAACTGACACACACACACAAGTCACCCTTAGTTGAGATGGTGACTGACTATTTGGAAACCCAGCAGAAATCCAGCAAAACAGAGCAGCCTGCACACATGTACAGTTGTGAGGGCTGCCCCTAAAATCCTCTGAAACCAGGAGCATTCAAACTGCAGGGAAACTGCAGACAGCCGCAGCTACCCACTCCTACTCCAGCCTGAACTTGGGCTGAATCACATTCCCATCCAGAGCAAGCTGAGCCTGCTGGAGCATGCTTTATCCACTCAYGGTGCAGCCTCATCGCCAAGAAAGGGTGACTTGAGTTATGGAGTAACAGGAGAACCCAGCCAGAACGGCACAAGGGGCTCTAGACAGAAGATGCAGACATACAGCCAGAAGGACCCCTGTGAATGTCTAATCTTTGCTGCATAACATAAAATTACATCATAGGACTTCCACTAATCTCTTCCTGTCTGAACTACAACATATCTTTTAGAAAATCTTCTAATCTTGATTATGCTATTGCCAGTGATGGAGAAATCACAACAACTCTGGTAAGTTGTTCTGATGGTTAATCACTGTCAAAATTTGCACCTTATTTCTAGTAGGAATTGTCTTGCTTCAACTATTAGCCATTGGATCTTGCTATATTTTTGTTTGATAAAGAGCCCTCTATTATCAAACTTCTATTCCTATATAGGCACTTACAGATGGCGTTGAAATAGTCTCTTAACCTTTTCTTTGATAAACTGAACAAATTGAGCTCCTTGAATCTTTCATGATAAGGTGTATTTTACAATCATTTAATTGTTCTTACAGCTGCTCTCTGAACCTTTTACAACCTATCACTTTATTCTCATACTGTGGACCTCAGAAACCCTGGAATTCAAGCCCTCCAGAATTTCTCCCCACTCCAAAACTGAGAGTTGCCATTAACAGCTGAGAAAGACCTTGACCAGATCTTCTAAAATTCCTGAATTAAGTAATTCAGACTTGCTGATTTGAATAGGTCTAAATTTCCTACCTGGTGCTTAATATGCTTCCTAATTACAGTTGGGATGTGAAGAATTCATCATAATTTTGTGATAAGATACACTATCTTGCTTTTTCTCAAATATCAGAGTTATTTACTAAACACTATTTTTTAATTCTTTATTAACCACTCTATAACTTCCACATAGTAATGAATTGATGCTCTTTTTTTTTAGGATTCTTAGTTCCTAATAAACTTGAAAAATCTTTCACTGCTTTAATTCTGTTACTTTTTCCATATCCCCTTGTGCAACCATGGCAATGTAGGCTCCTGAAACTAACAAAGAGAGGGGAAGATGAGTTGGAAAATGAGCTTCAAACACTAAATCCACCACTTATATTTGTAAAAGTTAGCAATTACGAACTTGATAAGATGTATAAAGAGTGACTATTCTCATGATTTATGACCTAAAAAATATTATAACAACGTCCAAAATACAGCGGACAAAGCAGCCATTTCAGCTACAAGCAAACCAAGCATGGAGCACAACTGAAATGTAAATGTGGAACAGCTCCTGTGGAGGGGAAGGAGACCCAGCTGCATTTTCACATTGTACCTGGGAGATCAGAACAGGGAAAAAAAACACAGGAAACACAGTAATTATTACGAGCTGAACATTTGAATCTATGTTGGAAGAAGGAACCAAGATGCACGGGTTGTTTTAAATAAAGTAGTGATGACAGAGAAGAAAAGAGACTCATCTTTCTCTCTTGGGGAAAAGGAGTCAATATGACAGATTTGGACAGAGGTCCCCAAAACTAAGCAGCTCGCCGGAACAGTGTGCAGTGCCAGTTTTTTCTCATCAGCTGAGGCACTGATGTCCCTGTGGAGGAAGTGAGTGGGTAACTCTACCTGACAATTGTGGTTTGCTGGTATTCTGAGCCAACGGGTAACTTTGCTTCTATGTTTTTAATCAAGAGCATATCTATGCTAAACTGYGTTTACTTTCTTCTGTAAATCTGACTGGTACTAGCCATGACATGAAGACGCCAGTCAGCACAAGGTGCACTACTTCTCCACACGCAACGAACCCAAATAACGCAGTGAAATGAACCCTTTGTGTGGCGGTAACCAGAGCAAGTCTGGGAACGCCAGGAGCTAGAAAGCCTTCCACAAAGCCAAAAGGGTCACTTTGAGGGCTGCTCATAATTAATCACTCGCAGCGGATGTTCGTCTGCGGAGTTCTGGCAAATGGCTAAATGGCAGAGAGAGCATCTATCCCTGATTCTAGCTGGCCACACACTATCATATTTGTGTTATCAATTATCTGTATATTGTAGCTTTCAATTTCAATTTATTTCAATTGCTTTATTATTACATATATTTGCATATATATACATATACACACACACATGTATAAAACACAGTAACACAATACAGCTTACTTCCCCATCACTTTCTTCTGTTCCTGTGCATTCTGTCACTATCTGAGCAGAGAAAGAGTGAATAGCTCTTCTCCTCTTAACCCAGATTAATACATTTTTAAGCAATGCAACCTTTCTTTTGACTGTGATTTTTTGGTATCCAGTGAAATGTTCTTTAAAAACTCCTAATTATGCCTCACTTTTTTTTGTTTAAGTTCTTTCTCCCAAGTGATCTGGCACATAATTACTTTCAGCTTTGTGAAATTGGCTCAGATATATATATTTGTGTGTGTGTGTGTGTGTGTGTGTGTGTGTGTGTGTGTATTTGATATTCTGTATTTCTGATTTGAATTTTGTTCTGCCTGAACACCACTGTAACAAAGTCAAGGTTACTTGTACCTAAGCCACTATTAATTTTTAATTTTGAGGGTAACTATAGCAATCTGCATGGGGGCTGCATTGCTTCTCTGAATAAGCAGGACTTAAAAAAATCTGAGGAAGCTTTAGTGCCACTTGCCACTCTTCAATGAGTATTGCTGTGATAACATAACTTATTCTCCTACATGCTATAGAAAAATACTTCAGAAACTACTTCTGAGACACATAGACCCAAGTGCTGGGAACGAGAAGTGGGGAATGGATAAAGGAATGATGTTCCTGGTTCTTGGATCTCTCTTCTGGTCTATCAGCATGACTAAAGGTGCCACTCAGTGTTTCTACAGAGACACGAAACCACTAGCTACAGAAAATATATGTACAGGTAATACCGTTTAAAATGCAAAAAAAAAAAAAAAAAAAGAAAGAAAAGAAAAGAAATTGTATTATGTAAAGGTCCAAAAAAGATCACCAAGACTGGGGTAGGAAGCAAACACTACTGACAAGTTGTAATGTCATGAGCCACTATTTGCATTCACAGCCAGAAGCAGGAAGACAAGTCTGATATAAAATTTAAAGGAAGGAAGCTGCGAATGTTCAAAAACCAGCTCTAACCACCTGCACACAGCTCAGGAAAGCAGGTAACATGACAAATCAGCTGAAAAGGCAGCTCAGATAAGCTAGAATTATATTTTATTTTATTATGCAAATTTTATTTCCAGGCTGGTACCTACAATCTCTGAAGCTGTTCACTCATAACGTGTTCAATGCATCCTTGCTTGCTCTGCCCACACAGGCTGCCCAGTACATGGTAACACAATAACCTCGTGTATACAACATCAAGAGAGACTGCAGATCAGCTTGAACTTCTCTACAGGTCTCCAGGATCTTTCCCTGGGACCTCTCCCCACTGGACAGAACAAGCACTGCTCCTATAAGGAACAAAAAGCAAAAACACACCCTGGTCTGGACAGACCCTTAAGAATACCAAGGTTCATTTGTATGAAAATCTCTGTCTGGAGTAAGTCCAGAATAGGATGACTCTATCCCTCATTTGATACCAATGGGTTTGTGCACTTTGCTCTGTGGCACCTCGCGCTGTCCAGCAGCAGAATCATGGTCCAGTCGCCAGCCTGGCGGTCCCTTGCTGCAGAGGCAGCGAGGAGCAGGCAGTGAGGGTTTCTGGAAAAGGGGCAGCAYGTGTCCCAGAAAACATGAGCCAAGAGACGCCTGGGTGACGGCAGAAAGGGAATGAGTTTGTTGCCTGTAAAACGGTGCTCTCCTGCCCTTCTCCTTTTGCATCACACACATGATCTGTATGGAGGACAAAGTGTGGCTTTGTGGAAAAGGTCTTCAGCCCATCCCAGAAGAATATCAGATATCTTACTGCCTCAGTCTTCCTTGGCAACACTGGGCAAATTATTTATACTGAGATTTTTCACAGGTGGCTACTAATTATTCCCTCTTCATTTTTCCAGGTGTCCTGTGGAAGACACCCAGAGCCAGATGTTCAGAAATGCAGGATGCTTATAACTACAACTGGAGCCGATGGGCCTGGCTTGTTGCCCTGTGTGCTGAAGCTGCAGGCCCATCTGCCTCCCCTCGCCATTCATCCTCCCTGGCAGGGCTCTGATCCTTTCCTTCTCACATCACAGCATTTTGTTTGCCTTCTTTTCTCTTCTCTGTTCCTCTCCTCCCCACTTTCTCTGAGGCCTTTTTCCTTGTTCAGCCCTCCAATGCACAGCTCCTTTAGTGTTCTAGCAAGTAATAACTGTATCAAGTCCCAGTAATTATCTCTAATTAGGGTTAGTGATTATACTGTTGGATTGGAGAAAATCAATCTCTGGTTTCCCATCAGGGAGGGCAGAGAGAGTCGGGATTGGGAGAGGTGGGGGAAGCAAGCGCTGTCAGCTCCCTCCTGTGCTCTGATTCCTTCAGCAAGCTTCCTCCTGCCCACGCTGTTAACAGCTTCCCAGGACTGAGGGCTAGGAGCTCACTGGGGAAGACAGGTCTGAATAATGGGAACTTGGGGACAGCCTCACTGCCTCTCTGCTGAGGACAGGGGGAGAGCAAGTCACCTCAGGGACAGGCAGCAGAACCAGGGCTGTGATGGCATGGTGGGATGCAGATAGATGCTCTTACAACACTAGTGGCCATCTCCACACAACAAGGCTGCACCATCAGGCCTTTCTGAGAGGGAAACTGAAGCTACTGTGCACGGGAAGCTGGTGCTCTGTGTCTAGAGGAAAGATGAAGTGCAGGTACTGGAGCTGCTAAGGCCAGGGTCCCCTGGCTATGTGGAAGGGTAGTGCAGAACAGAGATCTGTGACAGCACTACATCTCCTCAGGGTACGTCAAGCGACGGCCGCCCATCTGCAGTGATGCTGTGCAGTCTGTTGGAAGCCTGAGACTGCAGGCACAAGGAGTACCTCATCACACCTACCCTGCATAATCCTGGAGGACAGGATTGTAACTCACACCATGACAATGGCCTAAAGCTCATTTTTGGTGAGCTACGGATCTGACTTGTGCTGAAATATGCCATTCAGTAACTGAAAAGATTGGCCCTGGTGCTGGGTTTCCTGCAACTACTGAGGGGTCAATATCTGAGTGTCTGAGAAATAGGTGAGTAGTATTCTTGGGCTGACAAGGCACGTGGTTGCACAGATAGGCTAGAAACCCATCCCTGTGCAGATGCTGCAAGTTGGGCTGTTGTACATTTTGAAACCGGAAAATAAATTACAAAGCAATGTTGAGGACTCATTCATATACAAACGAAGTGACGTCTGAGGAAGCTATTTCACAGACCCGTGCAGCTGGAGCACTGCAGTGTCTTCCTTCTTCCCCAAGATGGGGGTGAGGAATTACCAAAGCAGCACTGGAGTGTCAGGTGTGTCAGGACCATGGTCACAGAGCCCAGGGAGGAAGGGAAAGCATCTCACTGGGCCCTCAGGGACAACAGGTCAAGCATATTTTGGCTGCCAGGACACTTGAGTCCCAGCCCTGCCACCATGAATTCTCACCCAAGAGCAGTAACTGCTACAGCTCCAGGAATCTCCAGCCAAAACACAGATGGTGTATCACCCAGGAGGTGCATGATTCCACCAGGCAATGCAAGGCTCCTGGCATCAGGAAGCCTGCCAGGACCCCACCATGCTGCTGGGTGAAGATGACATGCAGGTAGTCTGCCCTGTTAGGTCACAAAGGAGCATGGCAATCAGATTTCTGAAAAAGAAAGCCTGCAAGGAGAGGGGAAAAACAGATCTGAAGCCAGAAGATGCTGCCCCTCTTCCCATGTTTGCAGAGAACCCAGGGCACTTGGCAGGAGGTGAAACCTCATTTTCATGAGTTTCATGAGCCCAGTGATGGCTTCTAGGTCAGCCTCAGGAGGCAGCTCTGCTCCCACGCAGGACTCTTGACTCACTGGCTTCTAGAGGAATCATGCAAAGGGAGCATGAGGTCCTTCCAGAAACCCAGTGATTGTTGAAGCTACTTAATGCTTTGTAGATATCCAAGTCATCTACTCTGAGAATGGTAGCATCCTTGCAAACATCTGCAGAGCTTCTAGTAAGGCTGGAGAATGATAGAACAGTAATATTTTTTCCATATGACTGAATAGGTTACCAGTGTTTTCACAAAACAGCTCAAGTGCAGCTGAAATGGTGTGCAGATGTAGTGAAGACATGTCACATTGTGGTTGCAGTGACAGGCTCTAGAGGAACATGGACTAACCCACAAGGAGCTGCAACAAACAGTGTAAACTAAGGGTTTTCATAAGAGATTTCCTCTGAGATGCCCCTCATCACTCTGCCACAGACAGATACACTCACACTGCTCCTCTCTTGGCTGGTGCAAACACTATCCAATTGGTACAACTCAGTAACAACTCTGCATATTCATGCAGGGACCAAGATAACTCAGTAGAGCAGCTCAGTGTGTGTATCAAAGGCAAGTGTGCCCTTCCTCCTCATAACCAACAGACCAGCAGTCTCAGCTGCTATGCCACAGCATGCCCCAATTCAGACCTGCAGTACTGGTGCACACCTTTGCCATTCCAGATAAACCTCAAAGAACTTAGCATATCT
Source organism: Rhea americana (assembly GCF_003343005.1). Lineage (NCBI taxonomy): Eukaryota > Metazoa > Chordata > Aves > Rheiformes > Rheidae > Rhea > Rhea americana. Next base: position 269,955 of record NW_028186484.1, read on the forward strand.
GATTTCATCACTAGTAGAAAACATTTTCATTCACTCACAAGAGCAGACACATTTTGGAAAAATTGTTCAGCTGCCTACCTACAAGCTAGAATGAGTCAGTTGACTGTCTAAAGGTAGACAACTATAGAATCATAGAACCAGTAAGGTTGGAAGGGACCTCTGGAGACCATCTAGTCCAACCTTCCCATTCAGCAGGGTCACCTATAAAACCTACAGATGCAATATGCTGCAGAACCATAAATATCACTGCCACCGTGACGTGACACATCTTTACGACACGCTGCAATAGTAGCCTTGCTCAGGAACTTAAGAAGCATGCACTGTATTTCATCACTGGGATCCACAGGTGAGATATCAGAGCATGTCACAGTGCCAGTGCTGCAATGCCCCTCTGGGAAACAAGAATGCTCTGCATAATCATTCCTGTTTTACATATGGAAAAACCAGACACAGAGAGAAGTAATTTGCCAGTCCTCCAGGGAGTCCCTAATAGAACTGAAGAGTGAACCCGAGTCTCCCAATTGCAAGGACTCTGCATGACCCTGACGCCTGGCAGCCAGCAAGGTGGAGGCAGATCCACCAGCCCTCACAGACATGGCTGGCAAGAACCTAGTCCTGTGTCTAGTGTCTCTCTATTAGCATGTCCGCAGAGATTGTATGTCACATATCAAAAGCTGAGGATGTGCAAAGTTCACGGATAGTAAAACACACAGGAAGTTATCACCTCTATGATGTACAGACACTATAGGTAACAATGAATCCCTTGAGAAGGAAGAGGAAAGTCATCCTGAAATACTCCATTTTCCTGCTCTGATGTTGTGCATGAACAGTCAACAGTGACCAAACCACAGCCCAAGTAAACTCCTCCAAACTGTTAACCCTGCACATCAGCCAGCAAAGCACCCTGCTACAGAAATCATTGGGAGATACCCTGCATTCATAAGGTGCCAAAATGAGTAGTTTGTGGAGGACAGGAAACAAAGACTTCTGATCAGGTGGGCAGTGCTGATCCCCCTCCGCCTCAGCACGCAGCCCCTGAGCAGTGGCCTGGTGGCACCACCTCTGAGGGGTGTCTGCATCAGCATTGAGTTCGGTCCAGGACAGTGCTTTCAGTTCACATTTCTGAGCAGTCTCCAAGCACTCGAAATGGATTCCTTTCAGATGAAACTAAATGCGAATACGTACTCTGTCGCTGCATCTAGCACACTCCAAGCACTGCAGGACACTTGATCCATGAGACCAGACCGGTCTAGACTGCAGTATTCTACCCATGCCCACAGCAATGGCCACAGTGCAGCTAGAAGGTCTTTACCCACTGCCGGACTCTGCAAATCCCACCTGAGCTCAACAGTGTTACTAACGGAGACAGCGCTTTGCACAGTATGGTGGTGCTGACCAGCAGGTCTATGCAAATGTCACCTCAACCAGGCACAAACATAGTCCTGGCATAGGCCAGTGCTTGCAAAGCACCTGCCCACACGGAGAACAGGGCTGGGCTGAACTGGCAGACTGGGGCCAGCAGGCACTTGAGGAAGATTGTGTAGAGAAGTGGTCCATTATCTGTAGGTCCTCTAAAAAATTTCTTGCAGGTGTAAGATGCAGAAAAGAACAATGCAGAAGGCAGCAGGGAAAGTGTGGACAGTCCAAGATTAAGGAGCTGAATATTCCCTTAGGGCAGATGGGACCTACTCCACACACTGTCATAAAACTCCCAGTAATACTGTACAAGTCAAACTCGTCAAAACTAGCCACTAATAATGTGTTCCTTCTGTTCTGAGTGTCCAGCTAGAGACCCTGTGCTCAGTGCTCACAGCTATGCTTCAAAGGACTATAAAAATGCTAAGTTCTTGAAAAAAAAATTCTTAGGCTCTACACTGGGGATACACAGCTAGCAGATGCTTTTGACAATTCTGGCTTTACCTTCTCTTTGTCTCAGTTTCCCTTCTGTAGAAAGAAATAAGAAAATCCAATAGAACAGAATGAAAGTTAACTGGCTTGGAAATGTGAAATATAACCTAATTCTAGCATATGCTTAGCAAATATAACTTCAAGCTGATCCTGTGTATCTCAGTCGTTAGGACTTCTATTAGCCCAAAAAACTGGGCACTGAAGTTTGCTGGAGCTGCCCTACCTGGTGCAATGCCTTTGAGTTCCCGATGCACTCCTCTGCTCCCTCTCCAAAGTCCAGACTTAATTTTTCACTTCTATTCAGTGCAATGCATTGAATGTAACGGCTTCAGCTTCATATTTTGGATTCATTCTCCTACTTCAAGCAGCCTTCTTAAGATGTTATAGTATAAATTTTAAAATAAACTTATAATATTATAAACATGAATTTACAGTATTTTATATGTAATTTATAATGACAAGTATTATTTACAGATAAAATCTGCTAAGTCTCCAGGGTCTGCTGCATCCTCAGACTGCAAAGAGCCCCTTAATGTATTATTGGGAAGGACAAAGGTTACACACAGACAAAATCCAAAGACCCTCATGCACTGGCTTTCAGCTTTTGGCATTCTTGTGTTTAAGTTCCTGACTCTTGGCTGAAATGCAATGACTAACCTTGAGCTCTTACAGTCCATCTCAACAGAAGGTAAAGCAGGTTAGCTTAAAACACTACAGTGATGGTTTAACAGAAGGTTTCCACTACATGAACCATCTCAAAGCAATACACCTCCACCTAGCTCCACAGAAAGCATCGGAGCCTGCCCAGCATCACCTGCCAGGGCCTGGTCGCGGGCTGAGCAGGCCTAGCCTGGGGGAGGTGTGGCAGCACGGGGTACCACATGCCTCGCAGGGRTGCGCAGCTTGTAGCAGGTGAGAGAGGAAGGCAGGCTGGAAGTGGGTCTCTTGGCTTGGCATACACGCACCTGGCAGCCTCAGCAGCTGCTGCTGCCACGGTCAGTGAAGGTGTTTGCCACAACTGCCGCTGTGGCACGCAAGCAAACCACGCTTGGAAACCTCTGCGTAAACCAAACCGTCCGGCTCTGTGCTAAAACAGACCAGGCATGATCTGGCAGCTGGTTCCAGCAACTCTGCCAATGGCAGTTACGAAACACTGCGCAGCCCCAGCTTTTTAACTGATTCAATTCAATGTGCCAGGGAATGCCTGTCTACATCCTTAGTCTGGGTTAGGTGTCAAGGACCACTGAAATATTAAGCAGAAGCTGTCTGTATTCATATGCATAAAGCCCCCGTGGTGGCATGTCTGGAGGGAGGACAAAAGTGTATCCACCTCTGATACCGAAACAGCTGCATAGAGAATCACATCCACTCTGGTCCTCAGAACGAGCAGATCCACCAGCTGATGCGACAAGACTGGAAAGAGAAGGCTGCTCTGCATTTCCTTCTGCAAATTATTTTACAGGAACCAAGAGAAAGAGAGTAGAGTTACAGAATTCCTGCCTCAGAGCAGGTAACACTGAAACAATGAGAGATAGCCTCAACCTTTACGAACTGGTCTGTGAACTTTTTCACTGGCCCCACAAAACACATTCCTATGCACCATGCAGGGAGCAGACCTGCAGGGAGTAGACTAGTCATACGGACATGGGCAAATCATGGGGGCAGCAAGCTCCTTCTGAAGGCACCTCACTTTGATCAGCCAATACTCCTTGCAAAGCACGTGACCATGTGTGCATCCGGGGGATATTCTCTGCGTTCCCTGAAACTGCCCACTGCAGGGTGGCATGTGCTTGCTCCTGTATCCACAGGCCATTTGCAGCATGGACAAGGCAATCTTGCTCCTGAAGTGAGAGCTGAGATTTTCCTCCACAATATTCAAATGCCAATCCTTTTATAGAAGAGTAAGCATCATGCTCTGACCTGGAAGAATAAAGYGTACAGCTGCAATGAGAAGAAATGTACAAGATAATTCTACCAGTCTTCTGTCTGCCATGACCTGCGCCACCCTGCTCTCTGCTGCCTCTTCTTCCCTCAATGTCATTGTCCCCCATGGCGAGCAGCGGTATGCCAGGGAAACAGGTTTTCCCTTTTCTTTGTTAATTCTTCCCTCATTACATTTGAAATTCCACAATCAGTGTGCACTGTAATTGTCGAATTTGATGCTAATGATTAATGAATTAAACATGGATCCATCAATTAGTCCTCGGAGAATAATTCTGCATAAAGCAGCGGATAATGTAATTACAGTAACAAAGATAATGAGATGTTAACATCGACGGAGCCCGACGTGACATGATCACAGCAGGCTCAGCAACCCCGGCCTGGGGGAGCCAATCCCTCACTCTGCAAGGCAGAGCATCAGGGGGCAGCGCACACGCGCCCGGGCAGGCACCGAGCGGGGAGGGCTCTGCTGCCGCTTCCCAGCACCAGAGGCCAGGCAGCCGGCCAGGCGAGGCGGCTCTCCTCCCGCCTGCCTGGTGCAAGCATGCTCCCAGACTCTGCTCGAGGAGTGACAGTGAAGCATGCCGCTGGGCATTAGCAGAARCCCAGCAACAATCTTGCAGCTGCTTGGAAACCTAGCACCTTCTCCAAACGCAGGGTTTCTTTGCTGAACAGCTAAGACCAACACATGCTCCCCATCACCCAGTTTGGCACAACAGCCAAGTGCCTGGGCAAGCTGCCTCAGCCCAGTTCACCAAGGCCTACCCTGCGCAGGCTTGGGGAGCCCGGCGGATGGGTCCGGCCAGCCAAGCTGTGGATCAGATTGGATCAGATCAATGGAAGCAGCCATACCTCAGCCAGGGGCACTCGGATCCGCACCACCACAGCAAACAGGGGCAGTCAGCCTCTGAATGGCAGCCCTATGCAGTGGCTGCACCACAGGCAAGCTCCAGTAAATGCTTTCCTGTTCGGCTACAGAAGAAATCCTGTGAGAGGAGGAGGGCTCACAGGCTCCAAGATCATCGTCAGACCATGTGGACTGTTCCTCAGTGGGAACAGGACCAAGCTACATCAGTTCCTTTCTTTTCTTCTCCCACATAAAAGACTACAGTGCTCAAGCACAGCCCTGCATTGAGATACAGCTCCTCAGCTCATCTCAACCTCTGCTTGCTCTTCCCTGAGACACTGGTGTGATCTTCGTTCTCCCACTTTGCGTGGCAGCAGAGTCCACAGGAATTCCTCACGGAACCAGAGCACCCCACCCTTGGACACTGCAGACCACGACCAGGGAGAGCTTTCTCCTTTAACCTCTGCCCTTAACACCATGCTCTGCTGCTTCCACATTCTCTTGACTCTTGTCTCATCTCCAAGCCACATAGCCTGGCTGCCTGTGCAGCGCAGGCCAGAAGATCTCACTTGGGATTGCTGTATTAACTCAGCATTTCTGGCTGAGGTAGAGCATCTGCACTGCTTTTGCCTGCTAAATCAAACAGCTTTCTACTGTTCAATATTGTGCCTCCATGCAGCTGTTCACAATCGGAGCAGTCTCAGCTCATCCTTGCTTATGCTTGAACTTCTCACCTGGAGGTAAGTTTTCCAGTGTCTAGCAGCTTGGCCTCCCTTAACACCACTCAGCTGAAAGCACTGTCAAGGAAAATGCTCGTGTGCCCATTTTACGTGTGCATGTAAGCATGTGCACAGACATCGCACATATCACATTTTCAAGAAAAATTATTTGTGTTTTTCCCCCTGTGCTGACCACTTTGGAGTAGGTCCCTACAAACCACTGCAAAGCAACACTTCAGAGCTGCAGCTGTGCTGAGACCAGTCTCTCATGCTGATTCACATTGTCTCCATATTTTTCTTGCGCTACCATCTGTCCTTCTCCACTAAAAAATCCCTTTGCATCCAGTCTGCACTTTGAATAAGAGCTGTCCCCATTCTTCAAGCCAGAAATGCACACTGAATGAGACACAGGTGGACTGAAGAAGCAGAAGGGGTGAGCTTGCTGAACCACAGCAAAGATACATTTGGGGATCCTTGAAGAAGAGTGGAAGAAAAGCAGTATTCCAGTGGGAAGAAATCTGAGGGGATCTGCATGAGACACCCTGAAACAGCACTGCCACTTGTGCAGTGAACACACACTGTCAGGCTCCATACTCACAGCCAACTTCTACTTATAAAACTTCCCGCAGTGAGATCTGCACAACCCATTCCTGCCCTCTTCAATCCCAACACCACTTGGATTTGTCCGGCACAGGAGACACCACAAGGTGCTGCTTGTAATCTGTTCTGCACCAGCTCACAAAGCCGTGTGCCCAGAGCTCCCCCAGGGTGCTGCCAGGTGCTGCAGCCAACGCGAGTGCTCCAAAGTCTGGCCCAGTATGCTCTAATCCAGTAACCCAGAATAAAGAAGGTGTTTCTATCATTGGGCCAAGACTAGCACTACTTCACCAGAAAGAGGGTAACAAGACTGGGCAGTAACTTCCAAGGCCTCTTTCTCAACTGTCTCCAAAGACTAGCATCTACTTGTGCTCTTCCTTTGAGACTCCCTTCCTGGGAGTAGGAAGGACCAAGCAGGGGAGGAGAACATAGGCAGAATACAGGAGGACAGGAATAATGGTGCAACATCCACTGGCTGACGGCCTTGTTCCTAAATCCTGACATGTCCAACCATCCAGGGAACAGCCAAGCATCTCACTAGCAAGTGGTGCCTCCCATCCTCTTATAAAGCAGGCCCATTCAAAGAACAAGTGTTCATCTCCTACTCCATCCTTTATTAGATCAAGTGGTTCAAATCTGCCAATGGGACAGGCCAAGCCCATACGGATCAAAGCACAGGAGGTCTGTTCTTTATAAAAATATTTGTCTTTTATCTTTATTAAAAATGAATTAAAGAAAGAAATGTTCTTTTAATATAAAGTTAAGGTACCAGAAGTTGGAAAATGACTAATTAGAGTTTGTCAGGACAATTTTAGCTAGAGCCTTGTGCATATGGATTATAAAGTATTTTAATGAAATGATTTGTTCCATAGGACACCTGCTTCATTCAGCACCTACAATGCAAAGCACCGTGCGGATAAATGAAGTCTGCGACGTGAAGCAGACTCTTGGCTGAGGAGAGCCTCTTCCCTGGGATGTGGCACGAGAAGGGAACGGACTCATGTGCTTTGCTAGTTTCATACATTGACCAGATGACCCAGAAATGCAGAGACATGGATTGGGCTCACTTCTCATTCTTAGACAAAGACATGTTTTTGGTTACAGGTGCTTCTGATTCTGTTTCCCATCAAAGTTTGTGCCCTTCTGTTCCAGCTCACATCCCTTCCCCTTCACATCTCCCAGGACGGTTCACATTTCCTTCCATCAATATTGAGGATAGGATCTTAGATGGGAGGCATGTGGCATATTCAAGCCTTTGCACCACCAGCTTCACCCATTAAAAACCCTTGTGCAAGAGAGCAGGAGCAACTGTTCATTTTGCAGGACCACAAGCGTAACTCCTTTTACATCTGCTGGGGCTCCTTGACCATGGCTCTGCAGTGGCTCCCTTTCCTCCCCAGTTCCTAAGGTATAGCTGCTTTCTCAAAATTTGCCCCTTTCTCTAGCTGCCTTTCCTTTCACTTCCTGATAAAGTGCAGATGGCAAAAAATGTGGCGGTTCATTCATAGCTGGGACAAAAAGAAGTGGTCAAACAGTTCTGTTACAAATCAGATTGAGGCCATCTGAGCCTCTTTCTTGCAGAACAGGTGCCAATTGGTATCTGGTAGAGATGATTCTTCCCCCAAAATGATATGACCAGTACCTGTATTTACACAGATCCTTTAGGCCCTGTCAGGAACCAGTTGCCTGGTTCAGGGCTCCTTTCTCATGTCTCAGGGTGCAGGTTTCCCAAGGGTGCCAGCACTCCTTGCTTGTTTGCACTAGTTATCTCCACACAGACAATCATAGAATCAGTAAGGTTGGAAGGGACCTCTGGAGATCATCTAGTCCAACCTCCCTGCTCAGCAGGGTCACCTACAGCATGTTAGACAGGGTTGCGTCCAGGCAGGCCTTGAAGATCACCAGAGAAGGAGACTCCTCAACCTCTCTGGGCAACCTGTCCCAGTGCTCCGTCACTCTCACAGGGAAGAAAGTCCCCCTCACATTCAGGTGGAACTTCCTGTGGTTCAATTTCTGCCCATTGCCTCTTGTCCTGTCACATGGGACAACTGACAAGAGTTTGTCCCCATCCCCTTGACACCCTCCCTTCAGGTGCTTACACACATTGATAAGATCCCCCCTCAGTCTTCTCTCCYCCWGGCTRAASAGGYCCAGCTCTCRCAGCCRTTCYTCATAGGGCAGATGCTCCAGCCCTCTGATCATCTTTGTAGCCCTACGCTGGACTCTCTCCAGTAGCTCCAATGTATCCTAAATTTTTCACTCCAATTAATCTTTCCTCAAGAAAGAAGACTTAATTGTAAAATAAAGACAAGATTCATCAAGCAATGCTTAAACATCCATTTTTTTCACTGCAAGTTCAGAAAAAAAATCATTACAGGTGAAAATATAAAATACTGTCTCAGTATTCACCAGCAAAGCTACTGGCTGAACAATCTAGCTGCAAAAGCTGAGGTCCAGCACTCACACAACTGCCCGACCCCACCAGAGAGTGCTAACAAATCCAAATCTGAAAGACACCATGAAAGCTGGAGACCAGCCTCACTTCCGCTGTGATGCATTTCTCGGTGTAGCCCTAAACTGTCAGTGTATCTCGCTCCTTTTGCCAAGCTCTGCCTATGCACGATTTCATGTCAATGCAATACTGATAGTTTATCCAAGGAAGTGGTGCCTTTGCCAGTCAAAGCACTTCGTGGACTACTGTTGCATTAAAAATAACATTTTAAAATTATGAATCATAAAAAGCACTTTGGTTATATCCTTCTTAGCCTTTATGGGTATCAGTCACAACATGACATCTAAGTGCCAAGATGTTTTGTTTGGGCGCTCTCAGGAAACCAAGTTTTGCCTCTCCCTGCATGCCTCCCAGCTTGCGGGGAATTCAGCGTTACATGGCCTTATCCCTCTGCCTGTATCCAAGGTAAGACCACTCAGCTGCCTGGAGGAGGGGAGATGAGGTGTAGGACATCTGGCCCAATGAAGACTTGTGATCATGACTCCTGGAAGCTGCAGCACGTGCAACACCCTCCCACCCCAGCCAGCAGAGGGTCTGCCGTAACAGACGTGATTTTGTCACTGCCTCTGACCATGTCTGTGCCATTRAAGGGACTGTGTATAAGGTGGCACATATGAAACAGTTGGGTCCTTGATTAAAACCTCTCTGCCTGGGTACTGAAGGGGACGACAGCATGCATGGGGCCGACCCCACTAGCTTACCCAGAGCACAGCCAGGCTCCTGTCTGTGCTGCACTTCCCAGGATGCAGCCATGGTGCCTTGCCGTTCCCATTAGGCAGTCTGGTGCTGCTCTGCCATGGGAAGATCAGCCTGCAGCAGCAGTCATCCAAGTGGGTCCCTCTAGGACACATGCAAAATGCTGGGCAGCAGTCTTGGTCCTGAGACCAGCAGCATAGCACAGCTTTTGCCCGCATGCTTTAACTCTCTCTTCTCCCCCAAACTGTGCCCAACATATGCTCTGAGTACAGTCCTGACCCATGCTGTTCCCAAGGTACTGTCCAGGAAACCATTTGCCATGGCTAAAATCATGCCGGGAGATGCCACAGTTACATAGTCAGTATGGTTGCAGTTGGTGCTCCAGCAATTCCCTGCCCTGTGTTAACTTCTAAGCCTTTAACGTCCTCCTTGAGAGAGCTTTAATAGGGGTATCTTCACAGAGCTGTGTCAGGCACAATCAGGAGACCGTTCATGAACCACAATTTCAGAGGACTGGGTGCTTCAAGGTTAGTCTGCAAATAAAACCTACAGGACATGAAGGCAAGAGAAATGTGCCAAGGAAACATCTGGACATACGTGAGATGCTTCTGGAAAACATATTCAAAATGTTCTCAAACAAACTCCCTTTGGTTGATACTTCCCAGACTTGCTCCTGGTCTTCCAGGACGCAGCTGGGAGGTGTGTGGGCAAAACACACAAACAGCAAATGTGATGTTGAGACAAGATTCAGGAACACGCCTTCCCAATCCACTGCGGGTCCAAGTGTGGGGCTTTGCTTCTTCAGCTGGTTTGCTTTGTTAAACATAACTCTGCATAAAGCACTGTTTGCAAGTAATGCAAAAGGCAAGGAACAAGAGCTGGCTGAGGTAACACAAGCACACAGTAACCAGCACTTTAGGAATTTCCTGACTTTGAAAGGCTTAATTGCTCTGCCTTAATGTTGTGCCAGCGCTGGTTACTTGCATTTGGTTAGATCGAAATCTGTTAACAGATCCTATGCTCTCTGCACAACCTGCTTTTTCACCCCTGGCTAGTCTCCTTAACAGTAAAATTTCAAACAAATAAAAAATTAGGAGTACATTACAGTTGGAAAGTGAAGAAATAAAAAGGTTAGAAAAGTGGAGGCCATTCTGCCAGGATCTCTTGACAGCCCCAGGAGCAGATTAAGTGTTTCAGAGCTTTCAGCAACCAACTTCCAAAACTTTGATCAATGCCAATATATTTTCAAGGGACAGCAAAAACCACATTTCTAACTCAGGACAGAATTCCTGCTTCTAGCCCGTCTTTCCACCAAATCTCTGAAGATCTACAGCTCTTGGAGACAAATTTCTAATACTGGCAAACCAAATAGCACTTCACATTCATTTATATGTTCCACAGAAAATATGCCTTAGATAGAAACAAATCAGAAATTTTTAGTATAAATGGCTGCAAAGTCTATCAAAATTCTGTGTATTTTAAAACAAGGTTTACAATGGGAAACGTATGAAACCTGAACTGGAAACAATTCTGGTAACAGTGAAGTTGCCTTCTTCAATGGTTTAAAAATCAGCATACAATCATCCACAGAGCTCAGGGTCCCACAGTTTTCCCAAACACAAGCCCCTTCCCCATTCTTACTCTATTTATGCCCAACCTGCACATAAGTGTTTGTCCCACAATCATTTCTGTCAGTTTGCCCTTCCTTGATGTGACGGGCAAAGCTATTGCCACTTACACCAAACCAGCTCAGTAAAGCAGGCTGAATGCCAGAGCTTTTGCATCCCACTGGATTTGGAAAATGCCTGAATTTACTTCAGAAGTTATTTTGAATCATCACCAGCATTTTGTATGTGTATTTCACAGAGCCACTGGGAGGAATTAAATGTTTTATCTTCTTTTCTTCTCCTCCCCTTCACCTATTTCTTTTCTCACTCCTGGGTGAGGACTGTGTATCCAGTGGACACGAACAGATTTAGGAGCTTTAGCAGAGTTCAGGCCATGAGGAGATAATAGATCACCTGTGCTGAATCCCAAACATAGGTCATTTGGCTTACACCAGATAATCCTGGTGTAAGACGTTGATTAATTCAGGTCTTTAAAGAACACGTCTTCTGAGGACTCACCTGTGCACAGGCAGAGAACTGAAAATCCCGAGGTGTTCCTCTCTTCAAATGCCCAAAGCATGTATTAGATGACAGATGCCTAGTAATGGTCCCATCCCTAGCCCCAAAGGTAGAAAAACTGCAAGTCTCTGCCAATTTGAGGTAGGGTAGATTCTTTACTGACCCTAAATCCAGTAGTCTGCATTATTTGAAGATACAAGCAAGTGACTGTAAGCAGGATTCTTATTACGTCAGAGCACCCACCATAGCAACTGCATCACCAGCTGCAATCAGTCTTGGAGGCACAACAATAATTGAAAAAAAAAATCCTCAGAAAACGCTTTACCGATTTTGCATCAGGAAAAAATCCTTCCTGAACACTGCAGACAACCACTCAAAGCAAAGACAAATGAAATCTGCTGTCTTAACACTGAGTCCTGGTCTGATACACATATTCTTGGCACTATAGTAGTACTGTTCTGCTCCGGGACCCAGAAGAAAAGGCAGTGAAGAGGGAATCTCAAATTCACAGATTTCTACAGGACAAAAGACCATGTTTTGATCTTTTGTGTAGTCTACCCATCCAGTCCGATCCCCTGCATGCATGCACAGATGCAACAACATGCACATGGGCTGGATTACAGCATATCTTGTAGGAAGATAACTAATCTCATTTTAAAGGCTTCAAGCAGTGATAAGTCCATCGGCTTTCCAGATAAACTATTCCAACATTTAATTACCTTCCCTGGTAGGAAGCTACATCTCATTTCAAGTTTAAATTGTTCCAACTTCAGTTTCCATGCACTAGATCTCCTCACACTTTGTCCACTAGACTGAAAGGCCTCAGCACAGATCTCTTTTCTAGGTACTGGTTTTACAAACAGCAGAAATCAGTGATCAAGTCACATCTCATTCTCTCCTTGTGAACCAAACAGGATAGAGATGGCTGTTGAAAGCACGATGCAGCATTATGTGGACATCTGGTTTGACATTACCATAAGCTTTTCTGCAGCCTCTCTTTGAATTCTTCCCACAGCTCTAATAACCTTCTTTAAGTACAAGCATCAACCAAAGCATCCTAGAAATATATACCTGAGAAATGCTGTGTACAGAGGCAAGAATTATTACCCAGCTCAGACCTGACCTATCCTTTTCATATAGCCACCTCTCAGCATTGAGAGCTCATGAAGTTATGTACAGTAACTCTTAAATCCTGTCCCCATAACAGCTTTCAAAGTTCGTCTCTTATCCTGCAGGTATTCCTTGATTATCAGTTCACAGAATTACTGCCTTGCATTCGAGCATATTAAAATCACAGAATCACAGAATCCGTAAGGTTGGAAGGGACCTCTGGAGATCATCTATACCAACCTCCCCACTCAAGCAGAGTCACCTAGAGCATGTTAGACAGGGTTGGCTAAAACGTATGCATGCTGAATGTGTACGGTGGTGGTGAAGAAATGAGAGTGTGCAGGGGATATCAGCTGCAGAAAACAGGTACAGCACTTTTGAGATGCACTGCCTTGATCAAAAAATACAGTAATTTCAATCATTTGCTAGCAGTTTATCTGTTCTGCAGACTAATTCTGACTCTACAGAAAGAGCAAGTCGGGTTCAGAAGGGTTTATTACTTCACACTCAGCTCCAAGTGAACACAGCAAAGTCAGCATGAAGCCGTTCCCACCAGCCTCCATGCTGCTGAGGACCTCAGCCAGTTCCCCACATTCATTCCAGCTGCACTTGAGCTAATGAGACTTCAGCTCCAGAAACCTGGGAAGCACAGTGCAGACAACCAGATGACTGCAGGATGCAACCTGAGTGCACAGCAGGACTGGACAGAAAATAGATATGCTTGTCACCCAAGTTCACCCCAGGTGGCACATTGTGCAGTACCAGATTATCAAGAATTTCCATTATCAGGGGCATGCAAGAACTCTCTTGTTACCCTGAAGAGCGGAGAGGTGACTACATCCCACTATATTAGACTGCTGCCAGCAGTTGACTGGGAAGAAGAATGCATGTGGAAATTGTCCATCCTTGCTACGGGTAGCAGTCCCAGGACAAATTGAAGAAAGTAACTTGTGGCCATTGGTAACTCGGGCAGGAAAGCTCTTGGTAACTTGCGCAGATAAAGTCTAAGTCCAGTAATTCCCCTGGGCAGGGAGATACTTTCTGTGGTAGAAGGAGCAGCAAGCAGTGTGGCATGAACCTCCTGGGAAACCAGTGAGCCTCCCAACCTGATTTCTCCTCTCTTGGTGACAAGAGTGCTTTCTGAATGTGCACACAGAAAAAATAATAATTATGAAACTAGCTCCTCTCAAAACTGTCACTTCAGGAAAAAGGAAAGGAAAAAACAGGCCATAAATACGGACAGGGATGGACCAGAACTTTCCAGGGACTGAGAAACATCCATGGCCTGAGATTTCCCTTGCTTTAGGGAGCAATAATTTCATCTACRACCAGAGCCTAACCAAACTTGACGGTTTCCTCTCAGGGAGTTCATGCCAGTAGTTACAGTCCTTCTACCTTTTCCTCTGTGCTGGAAACTGGCCAGCATAATCCCAACAGGCAGCTCACCTGAAGACTTGCACAGAAACAGCAACATCCGCTCAAGGCACTCATAGAGAGTCATTAAAAAAACGGAACTTCAGAACAGCTTTTACTTCTGTTTCAGCTAAGGAAGGCACCGCTAATGCCCAGGAGGGAGGGAAGACAGCCATTTCTGTGACCCCAGACCCCTTCTTACCTGTGCTTCCCGTGAGCTGAGTGCTGCTCCTCTCCTTTGCCAGTCCATTGGCTTTGGGGCTGGCACTGGGTGCTGCTGCCGTTGTTGCCCTGGGTAGCCGTTTGCCTGGCACTTTCACCGTTGTTCTCAGCAGATCAATTTCCTTCCCGTGGACGTTCTGCATGTAATCCTACAGCAGAGAGGCAGAGCGATTCAAGCTCAGCCCATCTCTGGCCCATTTCATTCAATTCCCCTCTCATTCCCTTATTCAAAACCATTGGATCCATTCATCAAAATAGCAACTGGTTAACAGAGAGGAGCAAGGTGGTCAGCCAGCAACTTGGAGGTAGTCTGGGAGCTCACATGCTTGTTTCTGCACTGTTCTGAGGTACCAAGCCAGGTGGGCTAGAAGTAAATGACTCTATGACTCTTTCCAGTGCCTGCAGCCAGTCATCTTCTGCCCACACAGATGCAATTGCTTGACTCCAATTTGCCTTTTTGTGACACTAGTTGATGAGTTATAACTGGCTCCAGAGAAGTGCCTGGTCTCACTTCCACTGCTCAGACCTAGTTGGTTAATAATAATAATAATAATAATAATAATAATAATAGTGTCAGGATGTTGCCATAGGCACTCAGATGTTAGGACAAGCCCATTTGTGAAAATCTGGCTAGGAGATCAAAGGTTAGATGGAGCAAAAAAGCATGCAGATGGCATGCTGTTCTTCTTTCATGTCATCTGCTGTCTTTGTCATCATAGCACTTAGCTATAATGGCTTATATTATCTTGTAAGTAATATAATAGCTGGAAATTCCCTCTCAGTTCACAGTTAGCATAACTCAACCCCAAACAATTCAGGATAATTCCCTTGTATATTCACCTGTACAGCGTTAAACTCTTCCAAACTCTGTTTCTACTTTCCTTCTGGCAAGTTATTGTAGCAACCAGAAAACTCCATGCCCAGACTGTTAATATATTCTGCCCTGCTTCCAAATCTTGTCTCATCTTTCAGTCTAAATGAGGCCACACACCTTTAGTCCCTGTTTCATTTCTTCCACCCTTCCTCCTGCTCCACAGGGCACTGAAGCTCTCCCCTAGCCCTCTCCAATGTGGCAACATCTTTCTTGGACTTGTATTACCCAGAGGGGAAAGACCAGAGTGGTGTGATTTCCCCCTAGAGATGCACAGAGGGAAACTGCCCTCCCCTGCTCGGGGGCACAAACCCCAAGGGCATGGGGACAGAAAGCTGAGTCCTGGAGAGTTTGGAAGGAATTCCCCTGCCATGTGACAGGGGCATATCCTTTCCTGGCCCTGGGACTGGGGCCTCCCCATGAGTTCCTGCTCTGCGGACCTGCACTGTAATTGGGGGATGAGTGACGGCAACTGTCCAGGGTGAGACTGCAGCTGCAGCTCTCCATTCAGCAGGGAGGCTTTGGTTTGCTCCAGTTCACAAGGAAGTCACAAAAGAGATTAACTCAGAGTTGGTCCCTGTGTAAATCACCTGCTTCCAGACTCAAGAGGATGAAGATATGAACAAGATCAGTTTAAGAGCAGCTGTTCTCCCAATCCTTGCCTCCTAGAAGCAGGCAAAAGAGGACTGCATACGCAATGCTCTGTGGTCTCAGGTTGCTATGTGCAAGGGCTACAATCTCTCAGCTGCATCTCAAATGCCCTGTTTTGAACTCTTGTCTTTCCACAGATCCCTATACAGGCATCAAGGTCTCACAGCTAACATGGAAGGTGGGTGCAGCATGACACAACACACCCTTCTGCACTTCTAGGTGACTTGACCTTAAATGCAGTCAAGACATGCACACACCCTGGGTGTCCCAAGCAATTCCTAAATAACTGGCTCAACCGAACATTGCTCTGAGCTGTTCCTGGTTGTGTCACTGGAGCCTGGTGACACTCCTGGGCAGGGAATCTCAGAGGGGTTGGGGGATTTTCCCTAACTCAGCACAATTGCTGTGCTAGCCGGCTGCCTGCCGGAGAGAGCGGTCACCAGCACACTGCTTTTATTACATGCTATAAAACAGCAATTTCTTCCCAAGCCTCCTCGCTAATTACCCAGCCAGTTCTCTCATTTCATTTTATTACTGGAATTAACAACGAGTTCAAAGCGTGGAAAGCTATTAAGATGTGTGATTAAGCCACATTCAATTAGTTTCTACAAACAATTTAATTGATGTTGCAGATAGAATTAACAGAAGGTGATTGTGTGAATGGCTCCACTGGCTGCAAAATGGGAGATGCTTTCTCTCCAGCTCTGTGCAGCACAGCACAGCCTGGCCAGTGAAGCTGGGCTGAACCACATACGCTTTCCTCACGAGCAGAAGCGTTTACTCTCCAAGGCTTTGGGAAAGTGATATGAAATCACACCAATCTTTTCATAAAACTTGTTCTTTTCTTCTTACTAAACACATTCACCTAAAGATAAGAAAAAATACAGAGGCAACAAGGAAAGTTGTGCTGAATCCAGGGACTAGGCACCCCAAACACTCCTGCCTTCAGCCAGAGCTGCTACTCACAACTCCCGTGTCAGCTGTCTTGCTTACAAAGTCTCTAAAACTGTTGACTATTCCAGAGAAGTGGCAGAGGTGGTATCTGAAGCTGTGAATACACAGCTACTTAAGACCCAAGCGGAGGTCCAAGCTGTTAGTCAAGTCAGATACACTTTCTTGAAGGAATTATGGAACATTTAATTACAAGACTGGATCCAGCTCATATGACCACTTTTCTACTCAACTTTTCACTGCAAACCTACAGCCCTAATCCCAGCGAGGAAACTTCAAAGTGAGGATGGAGGTGTCACAATATAGATCCTAAAACTGGTAGAGTGCTAAACACTCAAAAGCAGATGACTGTATCAGTCAGGAAGCTTTTGGGTGATAATAGCAGAACTATGACTCAGACAGAGCCATGAAGTAATTCTTACTCATGGGGGCATAGAAACATTTGGGAATGATATGCCTACCGGAGGAAAGAGGAGAATGTCAGGGCTGCTAGTCCATGGGGTATCTACATCCATCCCAGGAGAGACTGGGACAGAATGAAAAGGAGATGCAAGAGAAGAGCTGTCTAGACAGGAATTGCCCTGAATCATGCCAAGGAAAAGCCACTGGGAATGCAATAGCAGCACAAAAAGGCCTTCACCCTGGGGCTCAAACAGTTCTGACATGGGATGTCTCCACTGCATCCCTGTATCTGCCATCCCCTAGACACATGGCAGCACAGATTCATGCTGAACAAGGTAGGCATGAAACTGGGACTAAACATCTCAGTGAAGTGCAGGACGCTGAGTGTCTCCTAGACAGGAGATCCTGTATACTTGTTCTTGGCAGCAGCTTAACTTACTACAGGCCTGCAGGACTGACAGTTGTTGGAATGGAAGTGGCAAAGAAACGTGTCCTTCCTCAAGAACACAGGTTTGAGAAGTGACCCAGGTTGTTCAAACCTAACATGCTCTGCTTTGTGGAGTCCTGTGAAACAACATGGAAACTTGGCTGATGCCACAGGAGACAAACCAGGTGACAAAAGCACTGCAGCATCTCCTGATTCACTCCAGAAGATGGCACATCAACGGGGAGGATATAACGAGACATTCTCTTCTGGACTCTTTCTTCCTCCAAGCTGCTTTTCTACATCTATCCCATCCAAGTAGGTGGTAAACCAGATACCGAGAGGGAAGGCAAGGCAAGGCAGAGGGGCCTCTGGTAATCTGAACTGCACACTGTTCATCAATGTCCGAGTTTGTCCATGTCACAGAAAAAAAATAACATGATGGTAGGTGTCACTGCTCTTTGTTCTATTCCTCAGGATGGCAATGTGAGGGAGAGAGCGTGCAGGATTACCCATCCTTGCAGGAGCCAGAGCTGGGCAGGCAGCAGCTCTATGTTCTGTAGTCCCCCAGAAATTACTCATTGACGCAGGTAAACATTTAGGATAATATATACCTTGGATATAGGGTTCAAAGCTTTCAGTGTAATCTGGGGAGGAGAGGCCCATCTTGGTCCTTTCTTAGCAATGGACTGTGGATCACCAGGAGCACCAGGTGGAAGTAAACCACATTTTTGCTTGTGGAAATATAGTAAAGAAATGAAGCATTGAAGGGAAATGTAGTGACATCAATCTCAATGACCTCCAAGGAAGAAATGTATAAAGAGGAGAGAAATCCAGCACATAAAAGCATCAGTTGTGAACAGTTCAACAACACCTCAGAAATTATTCTGCCTGTAAGCTGACTGCAATAAGGGCCCATGATGTCTCCAAAGAAAAGGTGATACACAAACACACACATGCATATGTGCGCACACGCACACACAGAGCAGGCAACAACCATTTCCTCTCAATTTGACTCTAGAAAGTCCAAAAAATGGGATTACAAAGCTAGGAAAATGTAGAACCAGACAACACATTACATGTAAAGGGACCAAAGATTAAAAGGAAAAACATGTTTTTAAAGGTCCTATGAATTACAGAAAGGAAATGTAATGACTGGCTTTCAAGAACAGAAAAGTTAAAAGGCTCAGGGGTTCAGGACCTGGAGGACTGAGTATAACAAGCCAGTGAGCTGGGGCCACAGGTTAGAAGTGAGGATAAAGGCTGTGAGGCTCAGGGCACTAAAATACCCATGTGTCTGAGGTGGTCAGAGGCAAACCAAGTGCCTTGGAACGCTGAAGAAGCACAGGAGCTGGAGCACGGTGCTCTTTGCTCTTTCATCCCAGAGAGCTTTCCAGGATCCTGCTAAACTGCTCTGCTAACAGCCTATCCTTCTCATCCTCTCCTATGCTCTCCTGTGAAAGCAATGTCCTCTGCTCAGAAGGCACTGTGGTCTGTAGTGCCACAGGTGTGTCTGTCCGTGGCTCACTGTCTCGGCAGCAAACTGTGCTCAAGAGGGAATGGGGAAGAAGTCATTAGCCCCACAGTGGGGAGGCGACAGAGATGAATGGGGAGGCAGCTGTGTGCCTGAGCCAAGCAATGAAGAGGATCAGAGATGCACCGAATGACAGCTCAGCTCGGCAGGCTCTGCACAGGCACCTCGTCTCCATTACCCAATACCTAGCAGCCAGGAAAATTATTCCACACCCAAATGGCACCATCAGACATGGCTGCAAGGAGTTCTCTGCCTGCTTCTCATCCCAGAGGCAGGGAGGCAGCAACCCCCTGCTTTAATGGACTGAGCAAGGGAAACAGAGAAAAGAAAGATGCATTTACTTAGCATAATTCTATGCAGAGCATGTTCCTATCAACTTTTCCCACCCAGTTCGACACTGCATAGAGACAGCTTTCATGAGAAGGAAGAGGTTCTCTCCAGACTCTGGTAAATAACAATACCAAATTTGCTTAATAAGCCTGTCCTGTAGAGGACAGTGCTGAATCTCCTGCTTTGGGTTCTGCTGCAAGGAGAGACTCCGGCTTCCACCTGCTGTCAAACACTTTCCAAGTAATCCTCTGCAACTGTGGCATCTGCAGAAGGACCTGCAGCATCAGTCACAGCACGAAGGAGGCACTCTGCTCTGCCCCACCCTGCTCCTCACCCCAGCTCCAGCGCAGCACTTACATGCAGGCTGGGATGGTAGGTAAGGACTCCGTTGTCACAGAGCGTCACGTACTTCTTCTTCCACTCTTTGTTGAGAGACTTGCCACTGCGTTTGAGGAGAATGCCCTAAAAGAGAAGCGTAAATAGTCTCAGACCTTGGTTGGTCCAGGCACCAACCATCTCAGCTCATGAACTGCCCCTCATATGAGACTCGTTTTGGAAGAGATATGAAAAATTGGACTCAAGAAAATATCTTCTAGACTGACTTCCCCACAGCATCTTCCCTGGGACCAGTAGGAAAAGGCTGCACCCCCCTACCCACCATCCTCAGCACGCCTCCCTAAAAAGCCTCATTCTCAGAGCTGAGGGTCTCCACATCCCAGTTCTGATCCCTAGACCCGCTGAGGGATCTATCACGCACTATGCTGTTCCAAAACACTCCCTCAGTGCAGCTCTTCTTGTGCTATAGGACAGTCCCAACACAAGGCAGAAACCATTCTCATCACCWGCTTTGTTACCACAGTGCTCCCAGACCATCTTCGACCACCACAAGCACAGGCAGAGGGATGGACAAGGCAAGGGCAATTTGGGACTTGCTGGGGTCAACAGAGTAACACCCCAAGATATGAGACTCGGGAGGGACAAATACTCTGTTGCCTGCTTGCGATTCTCGCTTAGGGATGTCAAATGGATGGAGCCAGGGCCACATTTCAGGAGCAGGTCCTGGGCAGCTGGTTCACCTCCTTTCATCATCAGGATTTTACACAAGACCTATCCTGTGATTTCCAGGTAGAGTACAGCTCCGAGTACACCTCGGACCTGAAAATAATCATGCTTCCATGCCCCAAAGCTTCCATTTTCCCACAGTCCTATCCCAGAACTTACAGTGATCTAAACCAACAGTCATAGTGAAAGCATTTGATTTGGGAATTCAGACTTCCTGCTTTCCCCATGCACAACACATGAACACAACATTCACATTCACAAGGTTTGTCTTACACATTTACAAAGCTTGTCTTAGACAAACTTCTTAGCAGTTATCCACTGCTATCTCCACCCACAAACTTCTTATATCTGCCTTATTTCCCAGCACTCAGCTCATTCTTTCCCTGTCATCTTGTCATGTCTCTGAACTACTCAGGAACTCAACGTTCTGTCCCCTACTTCCCCAAATGGTTGGTTAGGCTCTTTAATCTCTAGCAGTGACTTTTGATTGGCTCCGTGATGCACTGGATGCATAAAACCATTTGAGGACTGTTACCTTTGCTTTATCATCATCTACGAAGAGAAAAAACTTTGCATCCCAAAGAATAGCTCTGGACTTCCTAAGCCTCTCCCCATCTCAATTCTGACTCCCCAGGAAAACTGCTTCTAGCAGCAATCCATGACATACCAGGTGCAGGAGTAAGAGTGGAGGTGAAGAGGCTGGAAAACGAGGAAAGGGCAACAAGCTAGATGCAAGTGCTCTGGAGCAGGGACTGGGGAGAGAACATCAAGTATTCTGTCGTCAGGGAGAAAAGGACAGAACAGGCAGACAAAAGTATGAAAGAAAAGAAGAGTCTGGGAAAAAGCTGGATCTATCAACTATTGGGCCCAGGCCCTCCAAAAGCACAGCCTGAATAGACATCAAGACTGTTCCTAACGTGGCAAAAATCTGGGCCCAAGGCCAGCACCTCCTCAAAAACCTGGACAGAGTATCTCTGTCCTGCCAGCTTCAGCATATTTGGGGGCCCCTTCGTACTGCTTAGAGACTGAGGCTGTTGCATTGCACGACAGAAAAACATAACAGAAAAGATGTAGGCTTTGGCACATGCTTGGGTAACAACGCTGCACAGACATGACCATGAAATCGACAATAAATGATGCAGAGGAGGCAGAAGTGCTCCATGACCATTTCTGTTCAGTACTTGGGAAGCGATCAGTGTGAAAAAGAAATGCCTCCTATTCTTACATGGGAGAGAAAGTTAAAACACAAAGGTAAAAGCAATTTGATGGTGAAATCTGATAATTTGCTTTCAAGAGTTCTAAAAAAATTAGCTGAAGAGCTCATTTTGCAGTAGTTAAAAGGTACTGATTTTAATGTGCCTTAAAACACAGAAGCAGTCCGAAAGCTCATGACTTGCCAAGATCTGCAAAGGAAAAAGCAATGACCCTTGTAATTACGGCCAGTTAGTTTGATGCTTATACTGGGCAAAACTGGAAAAGCCAACACAACAAGTAATAAGCAAAGAATGAAAAGACAGCAGTATAACTAATGACAATTGACATAGAAGTAGGTCATCAGAGAAGTCTAATGTTACTTTTTGTAAGATCACAATATCTAATGACAAAGGTAATTGTTGACGTAGCATTTTTAGACTTCTGTAAGGATTTTAACTGATTAACACACACCATTAAAATAATACTGTATAAAATCCTTATCACCATTAATATATGGAGTAAAAACCAGTCAGGTAAAAGGTCACAAAATGTAACCATAAATGACAACAAAGTTTAATCATAAATGGCAAATCCATGTCCCAGAGAAGTATTTGTATATAGGTCCAATCAATCTGTGTTTGATCCATGCTATTTAATCAACGTCTTACCTGACGAGCTGAAAGAAAACACACAGTGAGAAAACTTGAAGAAAACATAGAAACTGCAGGGAGTAAATCATCGTGGTGACTGGCTGTTAACATAAACTGCTTCAGATCACTTAGCAAACTTGGCTCTTGTGAACAGTATGGATTTTAGCACAATTCATACAAGGTCCTGCATCCAGAAACACAGACTGCCAGATCATCTCGCTGCGTTGGCTCTCTTGGCCGCAAAGTACCATCGCCAAACAGACTTTGAGCTCACAGTGTTAACACTGCCATTAAGAAGCTAAGTGTACCTAGAAATGTAGAAGCACAGGACTATCAGGTTGGACAAGGCAGATGATACTACCTCCAGGTGTGATATTATCATAGAGAAACGGGGCTGGGAGAGCATTCAGAGGCCATGCAGTGGCACCGGTGTGCTTACATCACTCCAACCTTTTTGCATAAACTGCCAGGGACCGAGGTTCCATTCCCCCCCCAAGAGATCTGTTCCTAATGTTTTCCTACACCTCCCTCGATGAAATGGCAGCACACAGCTTGTCCAATCACAGTGAACAGTCCCATCTCCTTTGCAGCAGTGTTTAATATATCTGAAGACTGCTATTATGTCTCCCTGCAGTCTTCCCTCCCCTGGACTTGCCTTTGTAGAACAGCATTAAGCTGGTCTCCTCTGGATGGTTTCCAGTCTTTCCAGAGCTGAAGTGCAGTGTTCAAGACCAGACCTAGAAGCCCACTTGAGACCTTATCATGCCTAGAGGCAAGATTGCTTCATGTGTCTGGTAAGCAATACTCTCATGCACAATGTGCAATACTTGCATTTTTAAACAGCATAATATGGCTGACTATTCTGTTTCTGATCTACTACAGACAAAATCCTTTCCTTTAGCACCAGGCCATATATTTCCCTTATGGGTCTATGAAAATGATTACTCCTTCTCACATACAAAGCCTTTGATTTGTCCTTTTAGAATCACATCCGGTGTTCTCCTGTTTATCGAGAGCATTTTGAATTTCAGACCTGTCTATGAACTTGTTTGTAGCCTTTCCAACTTGGTGTCTTTTACACACTTACTAAACATGTAATCTATTCTATCACCCCAGTCAGGAAGATGAATGAAGATACACTGGATGACATCAGACCAAAGACAGACTGTGGGGCCCCATTCATCTCGCCATTTGCAGTCATCCACTGAACAATCTGAGCATGGCTTTCCAGCCAGTTGTATATCAGTTAACCACGGCTACTCTACAGAACAACTCCAGATTAATATTTCCTAGCAGTGTCCAACATAAGCCTGTTAAGTGGACCATCCATAGGCCTTCTCTACCACACTATCCTCACTTGACCCCATGTCCTCTGACTCTCTAGCTACCCCATTATCTCAAGCTTCTCCATTATGCCTCATACCTATGTTTTTGGTTGGTTTCTTGGCAAGGAAAAAGGCTGCAGCTAATCCAGAAGTACATTGTGCTGTGGTGAGCTATGCTCCAAAATGGTGAGTGGTCTGTCAGACATGCAGGGGGCACGTGCATGCTGCATGGCAGCCAGCTGCAGGGGCCCACAGCACAAACCACAAGTCTATTGTTTCTTCGTATGAACAATTTATAAGACTATTTATAGATACTAAGCCCAATCTGGGTGTCACACTGAAAAATGAAAGATACTCAAGATCTGGAAACATGTTTTTTACAGTAAGGCCTGAAGAGAATCTTTAAATTAGAGATATAAGCCATAGGAAACAAACAAACAAAAAAAAAGCAGGGCACAAACAAACACTCAAAATGTTTGCAGTTAATTTAATATTACAACAACTAATCCAGATAAATGGTAGATTCTCTGTACTTGAGAACTGTACATTTATTTTTCAAACAAATCTACCATAGACTAGACTGAAGTTACAAGTTTGGCTCAAAGTCACTGGATGAAATTCTCTGCTTGTGTTATACAGGAAGGCTAACTGTGTGGTCAGAAAGATCTCTTCTGGCTTTAAAAGTGGTAAGTTCTAAAGACTGATCTGCCAATACATACCACAGCCCCAAAATTCTAGCTGCCTCTGTTCTCCTTAATATGTCTGCAATTCAATACAACTTGGTGCTGCAAGAATAGCTGTTCAATCCTGTCACACTGCTGCATCCCCTATCAAGCCCTCAAAATGTGTTAGCTGCAGAGAAGAGTTCAGCTGCAATTAGTTCAGCATACAGTTGTGGAACTTCAAAAACTGAAACACAAGCAAAACCAGACCTGGAAACAGAGTCAAGCAGCAGCTCATTTTTTAACCCAGAAGGCACAAGAGTCCAAAACTTTCCTGAGAAACTGGGAGCAACTACACGATCTGAGTAAATATGTAATAAAATTAGGGGGGGGTGGGGGGAGAAGAGAGTGCTTAAGGCCAAACATTTGCAAGAAACAGCTGGATCCAGGGACAGTTACACTTGTTCTTCACTGCTGTATTAGAGATTAAGAGGCTGGAGACAGAAGTTGAGAGGAATCCAGGTTTTAATGGTGTTGCTGTGATGACAGCATCAAGCTTACTTACTCTGTAGCCCAACTTCTCTTCCTTTTTGCTGGTGAAATGTGGAGATTTGGACCAGCAGCATCTAGAGAATTCTTTTTCCTGTCTTCTAAGCAATGAAGCAAAACCCCCACAACTCAAATTAAARTGAGAAAATGCAAGGAGAACAAAATTGGGTGAAATGCATGAAAATGGCTGATGAGGGGAGGTACAGTATCTCCACAAATGTGCTCTTCCTTACCGCAGAGCTCATCACCTCCATACATGTACTTGGCATGCTTATGTACACACACACACACACATACCCCAGCATACCTCTGTAGCTCCACCTGTGTGCCCAATGCCCTTGGCTTCTCGGGTCCGCACACTACTTGCGCACAGACGCACATGCATTTACTACACCTCAGGCATCCTCTATTTTTCATGGAAAGATTTACAAGAAATATCTTTTCCTTAAATTTCTTCCTGATTGTCATACATGAAGAAAAGAACATATCAGAGATGAGAGGCAAGAGAGCCCAATCTTCTTCCACTCCCCACTTTTCCTTTCTTTTCCTGCATTTTGTTGGCCACTGTGATTGCCTCTGTGTTGTGTTTGGATTGTGGTGGTGCACAGTAAAAGCAGCAGCAGCAATATGCAGCGTAATGAAGCAGGGAGCAGCGATGGCCCCCAAAGGACTCGTTTACTCCACAAATCTCCCTTCCACTCACTTTTTGCTAAGAATTTTAACACCAAACTTAATTGTAAAGTCGTGTATTGATTGGAAAATGCAAATGGCAATTTAAATGTAATCTAAGCTCCCAGCATGATCCCAGCTCCCAAGGAGGAGGAGTCACCCGCTTTGGGCCCTACTGGAGTGAATGGTCCAAACTGAGCTGGGCCAGGGACCTGAGGGCCTGTGGGCTACCTGTGCATTCAGTACAGCATTCCCAGAAAGAATTTGGTTTGTGTGTGCAATTAGGAGTTTATTCCTAGTAAAAAACAGCTGGGAAAGCTTAGCTTCCTGGTTCAATTAACCCAATTCTCAGAGATAAGTGTCCAGTTATGAAGAAGCTCACCCCACCGTGAAAGACCATCCAATCCTATGCATTACCAAAAGGATGTTACAGCAAAGGGATTCTGAGTCTAGGGCACAGAACTGCCCACTAGCAGGGGCACAGACCGTCTCTACAGCTTGCAGAGGGAGGAGGATGCTGTCTTCAGCATAAAGGATTCCCAGCACAGATTGGATGATAGCTGGACTCATCTGTCTCAATGGGCATTTCTATCTTTTTTAGATGTGAGTGGAAACAAAAGCAGGTTGCCCAGAGAAGTTGTCCTCAGTTGTCCTGGAGAAGGTGGAGATAAGCAAAAGCCATCCAGCCACATCTCTATAGCAACATACCTCCTTTTAGAGCCCTTCTCAGCTAAGTGAAGTCTCCACTCGGCCTTTCTCCTTTCTGCAACACCTGATCCAGCCTCTCACCTCAGGGTCAGCCTTTCCAGCCATAGACTCAGCTCTCTGCAGAAACTTAAAGCACTGAGTGCCAAACCAGGCCGTTAGTAGTCAGAAGCACCACAGCCCTCTTTCCGTAAGAGTCCAGGAAGAAACCGTGCGCTAGTCACAGTGATCACAGCCAGAGGTATTCATGGAAGGAGACTGCAGGACACATCACCAACTGACTTGGATTATCTTTAGGTAATTTAAGCATGCATCAGCCTTGTTCTGCCAAACATAGAGATCAAATTACTTTCAAGGTTATCTGGCAGTGGCTGGAGCACCCCAACATGCAGTATTTGGTGTCATCATCCCTGCAGTGCAGGGAACGCTCCCTGCACTGCTGGGGAATGGGAAGCAGTCTAAAAATGGCCAAGCACCCAGGCACACTGTTTGTCACTCAGCTCCTCTCAAAATGACCGGCTTTTCGGTTCCTTTATGGCAAGGTAAGACCATCACAATATTGAAAAATAAATCTAGCTAGAGGCTCTGCTTCTTTTCTGCCCTTCAAAGAGATGGCATGCAACCAGATCAGCACAATCTTCCAGAAAGGGTTGGTCCAAATGAGAGAGCAGAGACATCACCACCTGTACTGATTCTTTGTGGTATAGGACTGTAGTCTCAGAAAGCAATTGCTCCTTTTCATATTTGTGGTATCAAGTCATCCCTCCCTGTCCTGGAGGGGTGTCTTGGCAAAGGGCTGACAGCACAGCAGGAGTGGTTCTGGACCTACTGCACTACATGCTTACACTAAGCTCATACTCCATGACCTCACTGAGGATCTCGGCCTCTTTTTTCTGTTAGGAACAAAGCTCTGTGCCTTCCTAAGATGCTATAGAACAATTGCTTAATTCAAGCAGTGGGAGGGCAGCAATTTCAGAGTGCGCCTAGTATCTCAAGAGACAGGTCATAGCAGCGCTCTATGGTCTTAACATTGCCCCAGGGCCAGCAACGCCTGCATGGTGCAACACACAGAGCCCAGGAGGGAGAACCATTTGCATAAACAAGAGCCTACCTTTTCAACAAAACACCACTTCCCCCAGTATCACTACATGCTCCCCTAAAAACACAGCAAAGAGCTCCCCTGCAAAGTCACTCTCTGCAACTTTGGCTATTAGAGGTGCCAGTCCTGAGACTCGGCAGAGATCTGGATCTCAGAAGACAACACCATGCTCTGGGGTCTATTGGTGAGGCACTGCTGTACAAATGGTTCATTTCACTCAGCCCCTGAACCAGTCAGGTAACTGGCACCTAATTTTTCTTGTAATTCACAGAAATTAAGCATACACTTGTTTTTGCAGACCTTGGCCTTTTTATCTGTCTCTCTTTCTCAGTACTTCATCTGTTCAACACTGTAATAGCAGTGCTCTGCCTACATCAAGGAATGATTTAATAATTCCTGTAAAATACTGCCATGCCCAGCAGACATGATCAAAGTCAGGTCCAGTTAGCAACAAACAGAAACTTGGGAGCAGCTAAAAAATGCTCCCTGGTTCAAGGAAAATCTTGGAAAGGGGAACCCCAAAGGTCCAGAAACCGAAGACCATGGATATGCTCCAACAATCAGACCTCCTGGAGTCATCCAGTTTGTTTGTCAGCTGCATGATTTTAAGGCCTAGGTCAAGTATAGCTCAAAAATTCATCTGCTCTGTTTTCAGTCATCCCTTCTTTACTGCAGAACCTCTGCCCGTTGCTTCCCCTACCTGGCACCATGGGCTGACACAGATTAGAGCAAACAGGTCCTGCCACCACAAACCAACTCATACCTCATGCTGACTCACAGCCAATAATTCGCAATGCATCATGTGGAGGCAGAGCTTGGACTGTGCACCTCATAACCATCTAGCTCTACACTGGATGGTGTTGGAGCAGGCAGGCTCGTCATCTCCAGTACACAGTTCCCACAGGAGTGTGTGCAGAGGCAGCCAGCTTCGTGCAGAAACAAGGGGAAGAGCATAGACAGAGAGGCAGGCACCCCGGCAATACAAGCAGAGGAGGAAACCATTAAAGGAGGCTCGATCTCAGGTTCCAAGTAGGAGGTAAAAAAGGACCCAGGTTCCCAACGGAGGAGAGGCATAGCCTGGCATGAATGGATATGCCCCTTTCTGCTGCGGCCATGTGAGTCTTTGGCACGCCGGAACCAGAACCTCATGTACGACTCCCTGAAACCCTGTCATAATCATTTGCTTCTCCCAGTGCTGCTCCCCTCCTGGCCAGAGCCCTCCTTCAGCACTGCTCCTCACAGCACTGCCTCCCACTGCCCCAAGCACCATCCTAGTGCTGGACAACAGCCCTGCATGAACCTTTCACAGTATTGCTACATGGTCCTGGGGATCTCTTTCCCCAGTGAAAACTCAGCACCAAATGGTACCAGGAGAGGTGGCACCCGCACAGGACACAGGTTATTCCCCTCCCACCTCACTGTCCAGCACTCCTGGGACGCAGAGACAAAATGGGCCCCACACGTGCAGCAACTCAGCTCTGGTAGTTCGTAGCCGGACAGGGAACAGAGAGGCCAGGTGGGGCCATAGGAAGAAAAAGGGAATCAGAACGGGCTCA
Source organism: Rhea americana (assembly GCF_003343005.1). Classification (NCBI taxonomy): domain Eukaryota; kingdom Metazoa; phylum Chordata; class Aves; order Rheiformes; family Rheidae; genus Rhea; species Rhea americana. The sequence continues at coordinate 298,680 of NW_028186484.1, forward strand.
GGGTGCAAGGCAGAGGCGCAGCACAGACAGGTGCTGCAAAGCTGTGCAGACTAGTCTCACCAGTACTGCAGTATCACAAAACCCTAGTGGAAACACCATCTAATGAGTCCACACCGCTGGGTGTGCTTAGATGCTGCTAGGGTGCCCGGACATTCCCCACTGCTGCTCCTTAGCCGACAGATATGCGGCGGGCAGTGCCGCAGGGCTGGATTCCAACTGGTTGGAGCTTCCCGGAAACCCAGGAAGCAGGAGCAAAACGCACTTATGCCTGAGCAAGTCGATGCCCAGATGCCTCCCTCCGATTCATGACGGCTCAGGGCACAGTCCCACGCTCACTGCTTTTTCGCCCATTGCCCGCGACCAGGAGAGCCTGTTCAGGCAGGGCCAGCGGGAGCAGGAGCAGCGGAGGAGCATCGCGGAGGAGCATCGCGGAGGAGCATCGCGGCGGGCGGCCGGCGGCCGGAGCGGGGCTCGGGAGCCCTCTGCTGGAACGCGCTCTGCAGCCGGCGCGCCAGCGCCCAGCTCAGGCCGCAGCGCGCCAGCCAGCACGCACGGCGTGGGGGTCTGCACGCGCACGGGTGCCCTTGCACGTGCACCCCCTGAGCACGGAGCTGATGGCAGCAACATTGCATGGGAACACACGATGGGCCCGAGACGGATGTTCTGGGGAAGCATGCAGGAGGCACCGGCCGCGCAGCGCCAGCCTGCCCCGTCACGAGGGCGCCCCGCAGCTCCGCCCGGCTCATGCTCTCCCATGCCTTTTGCCCTGTGAAGACACCCGATCCACACCACAAAGCCTAGCCGCACTTCCCCAAGCTTGCTCTCGCACGGGGCGGGAGGGAGAAGGATCGAACCTGCTTCATGGGAATGGCCCGCCCGCTGCCGATACTGTCAGCTTTACACTCCGGCACCTTCTTCTCTCGCTCCGGGTCTGCGCCCTTTCGAGACTGGAAGAGAAGAGACACAGGTGCATTAGCCACAGGGATGCAGGAGAAGCAAGTGTAGAGCCCCCGTCACCCCCAGCGAGCCACCAGACTGGACCAGACCACTCTCCCCCAGGCTAGGTCTCCCAGTGCATGGAGAAGCCAGCGTCTCGCCCTTCCCCGCTAGGGACACTCCCGTGCTAGCCACCCCAGATCTGTCTGCTGGTCAGCTTTCCTCTGCCCCCCCAGCAGCTTCCACCAGCGCTATCTTTCTAGCAGCATGGGGCTACCTTTGGCTCCCCCCTCCCACGGGGGCACACAGGACATGGCGACAGACAGAGATGGCATGGGATGCACGTGGAGCGTGGATGGAAGCAGGAGAGGCTAAGGCAGTGAAAGGAACTCACACCTCTACTAATCCAACAGATTTATTCTGTTAACACACTTGCACCATACAAAGTAGCACAGGTCACTGGGCAGAGATACCAGCCCCTTACAAAAGAGCATGGACAATAAATATCTATCATATGTCTAGAGAGCTGAGAGCAAAACCTGCCAGCCCCCGAAGGCGGCTGCGGTGAGAGCAAACTCCAATAAATACAATATGAAATATACAGTCTGTTGAGCAGAACTCATTCAAAGTGCTTAAGACAGAGGAAAATATCAAGTCATACACGGCATGGAGCACAATCAATACATTCAGAATCACAACAATGGCAGAAGGGCAGCGGCAGCGTCTCTCTGGAGCGTCCTACACACCCCTCGGTCCGGGAGCGCCCCGTGTGCTTTGGATTAGGAAGGGACATTAGCCCCACATGCCTGGGACACCAATCCACTTGCTCTTGGGCCCAGAATAAAACAAAGAGATTGAAAGAGAGGAAAACTAAAGAGACACAGATGGCTGCTCTGCTGCGAGGAGGAAGAGGAGGAGGAGCAGGAGTCCATGCAGGCTGCAGGAGATGCAGTAGGGAGGAAAGAGCTGAGTGCTAGCGGCAGGCGCTAACAGCAGCTCCCGCAGGCAGCAGCAAAGCGTCTTTTGGCCCATCCAGCTCCACTCGCTGCTGTCGCCCTGGTCCCGGCGGGTCTGCAGGTCTTCCCACGCCATGAGGGTCGTCCGCCTGGCATCCCCGAACACGGAAAGTGCCTAGACAGCATCCAGCAGGCCCAGAATGTCCCAGCTTAAAGTGCAGGCGCAGGCCGTCTCAGCGCTTCCTAGACTTTACATTGGGGGGATTTAAAAGGCTCCTGCGTGTCTCCGAGAGGGGGACCCATGCTGGCTGGAGGGCGGGCGAGCCTCTAATCTTAGATCAATCCCAGTGCCCATCCCTTATCCGGCCCTGGAGAGGCAATGAAAAGTGAGAGAATTTGTACAGAGGTGCCGTGTGTAACCACCTGGATCTTCTAATTTGGAAGGAGTTGGAAAGGCCTTTTTGTTGATGAAAAGTTGGAAACAGTGGCACATATCTGCAAATATCGAGAGAATAAAGAGTTTGGCAAGTTATACTCAGAACACGGACACGAGTCTGTCAGTGGCGGGGCGTCAGAGGAGACGGGCGGACAGGCAGGCTGCGGAGGAGCGGAGGCAGCGGCAGCCCGAGCCGGGCCGGCCCGGCCGGCGGGACCGCGGCGCCGCCACGGACAGGAGTCTGTCTCCACCTGGCGGCCTCGGCACAGAGGCCCGCCGCCTGCGCTGGAGGCGTGCGGGTGTGCGGGCAGGGAGCTGGGGGCGAGAAGAGCAGGAGAGGAGGAGGAGCAGGAGGAGCAGGAGGAGCAGGAGGAGGCAGCAGCTTGGAAACGAAGCTCCAGGGAAGGCGCCAGGCGCCGGGCATGGGACCGGGCGCGTGGCCGCCCCCCGGGCATGGGACCGGGCGCGTGGCCGCCCCCCGAGCACGGCACAGCGCTGCCAGCGCCGAGACGGGACCGGGCGCGTGGCCACGCGGGCCGCGGCCGCCCCCCGAGC
>NW_028186484.1:301976-313026 GCF_003343005.1 Rhea americana
GACGGCGGCAGCGCCGTGCGCCCAGCGGGGCCCTGCCGGGGAGGGGGCGCGCCGGGGCCCCAGCAGCACAGGCATGGGGAGGGCTGCTGGCTAAACTTACACCGCCTGCCAGGCAAACACTAAAGGCAGAGAAAGAGCCTTCCTGTCCCTTCCTTGCTGGCCCTGCCCCACAGTGGGAGGTGGCGGCAGATCAGKTCTGCCTGGAGCTGCTGCTGCTGCCACAACCAAATGGGATGAAGCTTTCGATGTGAGCCATGTATGTGCACCAGCACAGGAGCAAGCGAGCGTGAGCCCAGCACTGCAACAAGTCAGTGCGAGCCCGGGATGAGCACGGTGAGCCCCACAGCAAAAGTGAGCAAGCTTGAGCCCAGAATGAAGGAGCAAGTGAAAGCCCGAGACGGATGATGACGTCCACAGCAAATAAGCGTAAGCCCCACAGCAAGCCCTCCTCCTCCCGCCACGAGCGTGTGCCCAAACCAAGTGACTGAGCATGGCACTGGCTGCCTCTGGGAGGAGCGAGAGCATGAACATGAGCTGACGGCGACTCCAGAACCCACCGGCGCAGGCGAGCAGAAGGATGGGTGGCAGTGCATGAGTGCCCGCGCGCACCGGTGCACAGCAGCAAGCATGAGCAAGAGAAACGGCGGGGAGGGAGAAACATCTGTCAGAACTGAGGTGCAACAGTAAGCATGACCATCGACAACAGGAGACCTACAGGGCATCTTCAGGCAGGCGTGAGCACACAGAGRAGGGAAGGGCTAGTGAGGAAACAACCATGCGTCAGGAGCAGTGGATCCATTGCAAAGAACAGTGTGTGTTATGAGGAGGTTGGCAGGGAGACAGCCTGTCTGCCCGGAGCAAAGGGGCTGGGGGTGAGGATGTGCACTGCGGAGGGATAGGGATGTGTGCATTCAGAGAACTGGGAGCAGGGCAGGTACATGAGATGCAAACAGTGAGGACAGCACAGAGCATTCAGGACATCTGAGCAGATGCTTTCAGGATGTCAAAAGCTAGGCAAAATGGGCACACTCAGAGCACAATGAGTCAGGGGAATTTCAGATGTCGACAGTGCAATGACAGGGAAATGGCATATGGGATATTGAGAATTTTTATGCATCTACGATCAGGGCAATGGCAGCTGTTCACACAGGATAACATGGTGCAACAAGTACAAGGATTTTGTTGTGGCCAGTTCCATAGACAACAGATACAGATGTACTGAGCAATGGTCGCTGAAAAGCACATTTACATGGGAAGGAGAGAGGGCATGAGGCCAGTATGTTCATATGGGTGTCAGAGGGACAGGAGCACATTTATGTGGGGAACAGAGGATATCTACACTAGATATGGGGACAAGGAGTCACAAGCACTAACAGCAAGGGTCAATTTGTGGGCTGCGCTAACAGCAAGGGCAAGTCTGTGGGCAGGACTGTGCACACACTGGGTGAAGAGGTGTGTGCATGGTGTGAGAACATGCTAAGAGGCAGGCTTTAAATTCAACTAGCAGAGATAATAGCTGCAAACACGCCCTGTACCACCTGGGTCCCCAGGGCTTTTGCTGGCTCTCTAGTACCTCAGTTCATTGCTCCCCTCCCTCCATGCCCCACAGCAATTCCCAGGCGCGCTGCTCAAGTCACATTGACACGGGGTTTGGGTACTACAGTGAGTGGGGTGCAATGTCACATGCTGGGCTCTGCACAGCACCATTTGCCAGAGCACAGCTGGTGCCAGACAGCATGCCTGGTCACCAGGGGCTTCACTCCATGCTCTGGGGACATGGCCCTAGGGAGAGGAACCATAGAGGGTCACTGGTGCTGTGCACACACAGAAGGAAGTAAAACTGTGCCCCCAGTAAAAACTCTGGGAACTCTGCTCATGCATACACACAGTTCACGCACACACATCAGCTTACCCTACAGACATTCCCGCGTCTGCAAGGAATGGCTTGCTCTCACTCACTCACCTGTGCRCACACACATGCAGAAAACAATTCTCAGTACCACGGTCCCCACCCACTTGGAAAGGTTCCTCCTTCCTGCACGCACACGCTCCTCCAGGCAGCACTCCCACACAGGCACCTGCCGAGTCCCCTGCCGCCTGCCCTCCCTGGCCAGAGCACACTGTCACCTGGAGGCTAACGCATGGACGCCTGGGGGCAAGATTGCTGCCCACAGCCTCCCTTCCCCCCTCTGCCCGCCTTCTTCAGAGAAAGCTSGACCCAAAGCTCCTCCTGCCCCTGTGTCACTTACCGTGAATATGTTGGAGCGCCGCTTGGACTGCTTGCGAATGGGGGTGGGTGTATTGGAGGCAGCAATGGTCTCAATCCGTAGTTCCCGCTGGCTGATGCTCGGTGTGGAGGGCACAGAGGAGGAGTAGTCACTAAAAGCTCCTCCACCATTGGTTGCCTAGGGCAGAAGGAGAGCAGGATGAGGATGAGCAGAAACGGGAGGCTGCTTTGAGGCAGGGAACCTCCTTGCACAGGCCTGCAGTCTCCCAGCTAGGGGCGAGGAAGGATAGCTCTAGACTGGGCTATCCCAGTGGGAGACACACTGTTCCTCACACTGCCACTGCCCCATATGGCATCTTGGGAAAGCTGTTTCCCTTCTCTGTGCTTTAGTTTTTCTGCTGGTAAAATGCTAAAATTTGGAAATCAACAGCAAAAATAGCAAACATAGGGACATTTTACTCTGTCATCTGTAGTCTAGGATTTCAGGGAAACGTTTCCTGATGAAGGATCTGGTGCTGAAGGCACAGAGGCAGCTATGAACCATGCAGCCCTTAGCAGCTGTAGCTGCATGTCTTCTCAGAGGGGGAAGGCTGGGGACACTTCAGCATGATCTCTCTCAAACACACAGGACCAGTGTAGCTAATCCTCTGACAATATGCTGGAAAGAACCCTCTTTTTCGCAAAGGCTGTCAAACATAAAGCAGCAAGACACCTCAACACCTACGTGGACTCTTAAGTCCAACCTGGTTCCTTTCCAGCCTCACCAAGACAGCTATGATACCATGGTAGATGTACAACCCCACAGCTCAGGTCCTGGCCTTTCCAATGTCCTGAAGCACAGGGTGTCACAAGCTGAGCTCATACTGTAAGCAGAATGTGTCTCTACTGCTACTGTTGAGAGGTGTACCCAATCTTAAGGATCGCATGCACCTCTTGCGCCTGCAGACTCTGACAGCAGCAGCAGCAGCCACCGCAACCTTAGCTGCAGTGGCCCCTGTGTCTGAGAACATACRGGAAAACATGCTGTGACTTCACTAACTAGCTTGACTCCAGGGGGAAGGGAAGGTTTAACCATCTAGTTTGTGCCGACATTTCAGAGATATATTTCYTTTAGAGAAGTAACTGTTCACTCCTATTTGGCTCATGCACACTCTACCGACCTGAAAATGAGATTGCAGGAGGTCCCAAGGAGCAACATTCACAAAAAAAAACATTTCAAAWCTGCAGCCCATGGCATCATACTGTGAGAAAGGCTGAGCTCTGTTTGGCAGTTCACTGATCTTCGAACAGTGTTTCAAAAATACATTGAAGAAACTGCCTCTAAAAGGCTGAGAGAGCTCTAGCATCCTCTGCAGAAAGGAGCAGTTCACATGCTAGGATTTAGATGGATCATGGCTGGTATCAATGTGTACAAGTATCTGAAGGGAGGGTGTCAAGGGGATGGGGACAAACTCTYKTCAGTTGTCCCRTGTGACAGGACAACAGGYAATGGGCAGAAATTGAAACACAGGAAGTTCTGCCTGACCGTGAGGGGGAATTTCTTCCCTGTGAGAGTGACGGAGCACTGGAACAGGTTGCCCAGAGAGGTTGTGGAGTCTCCTTCTCTGGAGATCTTCAAGGCCCACCTGGATGCAACCCTGTCTACCATGCTGTAGGTGACCCTGCTGAGCAGGGAGGTTGGACTAGATGATCTCCAGAGGTCCCTTCCAACCTTACTGATTCTATGATTCTATGATTCTACAGAAAGGACCAGTTCCTAAAACACTGCACTGGGATAACACATAAAAGCGCCACTACCAGAATGGTTATGTCTACTCTGAGTAACAGTGAATAATACTGAAACAAAACCCAAATCCCGCCTGGGCCTAGGAAAAAATGGACCAGCACAGCTGGAAGAAAGAATTTATCTTACAAATTCCCTCAGGGGAACCTGAGGCACAACTGAACATCCCTCTGCCCCCTATAACACCTCAAAGTACTAACTGACTACCAAACCTGCAGTGTACTTATCTTCTGGCTTGAAATAACAGCCACCAAGAAGGCAGTCTACAAAAGGACCAAGAGGAATGCAACAGTCCCAGTGGATCCCAGCTGAACAAACAGATTCTACTTAGAGAAGGATGCCGCGGACACGTGTGGAGCAAGGATCCACCAGCAGTGCTTAGCAAGAAAATACCTATGTGCATACTCTGCACCTGGCAGAATCTGAGCCTTCTTCTATGACCAGAAGTTAAGAAATATTAGAAATGTGAAAGTGCTTGTACAGGCAGACCACCAACTGTGAACAACATATGCCTCTCCTAGAAAAAGGAGTGCAACCTGCACTCAGGCTACATCCCGCCTGATCTTTCAGCAGGGAAAGGGGGAGAAGTTGCATGAAAGAGTATTTCTTTTAAGAAAGGAAAGAGCCATGCAAAAGTCAGACTGACTTCTCCCTCTCTGAAGCAGAGCAAGGAACTTCGGAAGGATGGTAGGTAGGTATGTTGCAGAGAAATCTGACCACAAAAGAGAACTCTTATGATGGATCAGCTTCAAAGGCCACATGTGGGGAACTGACAGCTACTTATAAGAAGCTGAGGTGCTCCCCCTCGTCCCAGGTTCCAGAACAGCTCCAGATCAAGCCTGCCCATAGATAGCACTGGTGGCCATCTGCTGCTGGAAGTTATGCTAAACACCTTTCCACAGAGGGGAAGAGAAACCTGTGAGCTAGGCACTCTGCCCTGACAAAATGTCTGTTAAAGGCCACTGTTTCCAGATGGGTCTGGAAGAACCTAACACTACAACAGGAGAAAGGGCAGCCCAGAGCTGCAGATGCTTTGCAGACTGCCTACCTCTGCTCTCTATGCAGAAGGGAAAGGGACACTGTACCACAAGAGATCTGCTGGGTTAAAACACYGCCTGGTGTCAGCCTGACAGCAAGTACAGCTCAAAACGAGGAGCAGGAGGCTGTGCTGCCCCACAGCTTTCAGCAAAGCCTTGCTGCGAGCAGGTGGTTTCCTTGCAAGTGTGAGACTCAGAGCATCCCAAATCCATCCAGAGACAGGAAAGCTTCTGGCRCCCTGAAATCCAGAATGAGGGGGATCTGGTCTGCTTACACCTCTCTGCCTGTAAGAGAGGTCGGGCACTCCAGGCTGAGAAGTGAACGTAGCCAAGGGGACTCGCCGGAGGCCATGCAGCTGACAAACTCTGCTGAAAGACAGATTGCTGCTGCCCAGATCTAGAGGAGGAGAGATCATCAAGGACCATGGAGAAGCAAAGAGAGATGCCATCCTGCCAGCGACTTCTGAACCATTAATCAGAGACAATTCCTGTAAACCATAGATACAACACTGCATGAAAAAGTATTCTGATGCGGAAAGCTAGAGCCATCAAGCTGAAGAGAATTCACTGGGACAGCTTACATTCATGATCAGGCATAACAAAGCCTGTACAATCAGTATTTAATTGATGCATAATATGTGAAATATGTCACAAACAAGGAAAAGATTCAAAGTGTGAGGGAAGATGTGGTCAAAGCTGCAGTACAGACACTTGCTGTCCAAGCAGGTGAGCTAGACAAGGTAGCCAGGTGTCCAAAACACATGCTCCCAACTAAGCTCTGAGTATTTCACTATCCCAGTCAGTACATTTATGAAGCTATAACTGAGAGAAAGATTCAGTTCAGAAGATGCTACAGAGCCTGAACTTCTGCCACAGCAGTTGGGGCAAATGCTATTGATGCTAGGTGATGGATACTAAAACTCCTAGGAAGGAGTCTTGCTAAACTGTGTTTATATTTTACATATTCCATGTAACCTTGTTTTCAATTTTTGCCTTGGTAAAATAAAATTTCATTCTTTTAGCTCATAAATTTGTCTTGTGTTGGGGAGAATTTAAGGACTGTCTTTCTGGCATGGCAATGAACACAAGCAATAGAGCATGCTGGCATCCCCTGGACACCCAATCTGCAAGAGAAGTTCTGGGGCTGAAGTTGTCTCACATCAAGCTACAAAGGGTAGTGTGGGAGCTGGTATCATCCAGTGAGAGCTGAGGGCAGAGAAGGAATTGTGAAAAGCAGACAGCAGTGCAGACTCCGGCTATATAGGCAATCTTGAACCAACACACTGTTCAGCTGAAGCAGAATGCTCAGGAGGAATCCAGGAACCCAAAACACATCACAGATATGGGGGAGAACCAGGACAAGAGGATATATTTGGGCAAGTACTTCAATTTTGCTCCTGGCAGCTATTCTGCTGATGTACCTAAACAACCACCAGTAGTCTCCACCAAAATCAAAGAACACAGTGGAAGTTGTAAGCTTAGTAAAAAAAACATGCAGGACAAATCCTTCCTATTAGTATGCAGTGGGTGGATAACCGTGTACTTCAAAGAATGTCAATTGTGCTATAGGGTGCTTGAGTAGGGAATAACTCAGGTGAAGTTAAACTGTATTAACTTCTGGCAAAAAAGGGGCATGAGGGGGGAAAGGGGACTGAAATTTGGGAAGGGCTCTGAAGGCCAGAGTGCAAACAGACAGAAGCCACTGACTCAGCATTTGCACAGGAACAGACCTGTATACAGAAGTGCACAGACCACAAAATCATAGTGGAGCACATCATGAGTTGAATTAGCTACTGGATGTAGCCTTCCACAAGGAAATGCAAATGCCCATTGTTTGAGCAGCAGAAACATATGCTGACTGCACGGTGAAACATGCTGCAACAGGCAAAGAAAGCTCCTGTTACTGAGTACAGGTTAACTGCAGTTTGTGTTTCATTTCACTAGCAAACTTAAGTTTCTAGTACTGTTCTCCTTAACTAAAATCTTGATAAATAAACCTCTTCCTTTTTTCCACTGAGGATGCTACACAATGCTGTAGACCAAGGCCAATCAGAGTGAAACTGTTAAACTGGGATGCACTGTGCCAAAAATGGAGATCAGCAGAGCAGGGCACAAAGACAGACCCAGCAATGTGCTCAGGAAGGCCGGGGACCTGGCAGTTCACTCTGCTAGTCTGTAAAGATTCAGCGCGGTGCCTGTGTTACCTCCTACTAGTGTCTGGGAATGAGTTCTCTGGCAGAAAGACAAACTTCCATTCCACAGCAAACAGGCAACGGAGACTCATCCCACTGCCTAGGGTACTCCTAAAGGCATCTCAGAGTCCCTGAAGAAAGGAGTAGAAACAGTAAAGAAATCATGTGGAATAACTCTGTGAGTGCTGCAAGAATCCACTGGCCCAAGAAACTCCCACCCACCTCCTTTACCCTGAAGGTAAAGGGCAAGCAGCTGCCAAAAGGGAGCAAGGTGGAAGGAAATGGAGTGCCCAAACCCATCAGACCTGCTTGCCTCGTCAAGGGTGTGGGCAGGGCACAGAAGAAGAGAATTAGAACCAGCAGATAAACAAGAGCTTTCCTAGGGGACTACAGGGCCCTCCGGAATATAAGGTGCCTTTGAACTGATGCCAAAAGCAGACTGACTTCCTGTGAGTTGCTGGAAAAGGTCCAAGGAACAGAACAGCTCTGAATTCCCTGAGGGCACTCTGAGCTCAGACAGAGAGCTCAGGACTCTCAAGGGTTGATCCTGGACCTCTGGTATCTCAGAAGACCAGAGAGATGCTGAACAAATTACTTAGTGTCACAGACCCGATAGACACATCTGCCGCATTCATAACTGCTTGTGGAAAATCCTGATCACCAGCTAACCTTTTACTACAGTTCTCCCCAAAGCAGAGAACAAGGGAACAATATACTCTGTGGCACTAGGCACTGCTATGGAATAAAAAGAAAAAAATGCCAAAATTCCCAAAGACTGAGGTGAAACCAGGGCCTCTGGCTAGTTCAAGAACTGCTTCATCAAGAGGAATTTCCACTGTGCAAGGACATCAAAACAGATCACACAGAACCACTATCTCAGAGTCCTGCCAGTTTGACAAACTGGCACAATCACTAAGGTAAGGACACTGGTCACCACCTCACAACAGGAGGGAAAAGTGCTCCTGGACAGATGGAGGATGTGATCTCCAGGGTCCTCTTATCTCCCAGCAATTGCAACAAACTTGATGGACTGTCAGGAGACCAGATAAGCAGTAACCACTCCCAAAATATCAGCCTTGACCATCAAACTACTTCCAGAAAAGATGTCCCTGGTACTAGAATGAGAAGCAGGGCAGGCATCCAGCTCCTGCGTGCTATAAGTAACCCTTTGTGGAGACCACCTGTTCTCATTTCAAGGAAAACCAGTGCCATCTTCACTGACAGCTCCAGACACAGAGCCTTGTACAGCTGTCCCTGCCTGCACAGGCCAAGAGATGAGGCACTGAGTAGAACACCCTTGTCCTCTCAAGGGCACTGCTGTCTCTCCTGAGCACACAGCTGTGAAGGGAAGCAGCCCTTGATCTTAGTAGCAGGCAGAAGAGGGACAGTTCAGCATCTGCTGGAAGGAGGGACCCCAACCAGTGGGAAGGGTGAATTATTACTAGCAATTCCTCAGAAAGGCAGCCTGCCAAGGGACATGAAACAATGACAGAGGTGCCATCTCCTAACACAACTGACTGGAAGGAACAGAGGAACTACTGTCACTATGCATGGCAAGTGTCTGCAGGGAGCACCCCTCAGCACCCAAAAACAAGGCCTGCAGGGACAGAGTCGCACACACAAGCTCCCAATGGCTCCTGTTGGCCAAGGGCTCAAGATGCAAATGCAAGTCCTGATTTTCACACAAGTAGTACTCAGGAAAAAAAAAAGATTATTCTGTTTCCAATGTGCATGTCTTTCCTGAGTACACCAACACCTACTGGCAGTAAAAGACAAACAGAAGAACCTAATTTGTATTTTATTCTGGCTTCCTTCCATCCAAAAGATGCAGAGTCCTGTGTTCCCAAACTCTTCCTTGAGGTCCTCGTCCCTGCCACAGTACCTGCTCTCAAAGTTAGTGAAGGCAAGTTAGAAATCCTGGAGCAATCCCCCTTATCCTTAGACAGAAAAAGACACAACATGGCACTGTTCTGCAAAGACTTTTTCACTCTCTGTTTCATCCTCCCTGATGGTACACAGCCTGCTCATCCCTTCCCAGAGCTCCTTCACCTGGTGACTACATGCCTGGACCAGAGCTCACCTCTCAGCAGTGAGGCCATGGTCACACAGCCCCAGGAAGGCACCAGCACTCTCTGCATTCCAGATCCAGGCAGCAGCACCTTTGCCCTGCAGCTTTGTCTGCATTGAAGTCTCTCCTGTGCTAGGGAAAGCTGCTCCAGCTCATGATGGAGACCATACCCTTTGGTGTGTCACTATCACTCTAGTGCAGTCTTTGAGCAGTTTATCAGTAGAGATTCTGGACGCTTTTGTGCCTGTGCTGTGACAACTGCTGTGACTCTGGTAGCTGCCAGTTTGCTGTGCTCAATATTCGATGTGTGTCCTCCTGCATGGGCAGCATGCCAATATGTACCTGAGTGCACAAGCTTCTCTGCCCAGGTCCATTTTAGACATGTCAGGGATCAACTAACTTGTGTTTCTCAAAACCACTTGGATTTTCTCCCTCAGGGGCTGAGAAGCAGTTCCAGAAACTCACTGCTCAGGCCAAGTGAGAATGAGGAAATACTTCACTGTATGTTATGATCATTCATCAGCTTTATTGCTTCACACTCTATTTATAGAAGTTATTTTTGTAATGGAGGAGAGCTGTGTAAACACAAAGCAAAGACTGCTTGAGYAGGCCTTTGGGAACTGAAAGGGTCTGTGCTCCTTGCTGAAGTCATAGAAGACCCAGAGAACAAATATTAACTTTGATCCCCTCTGTGGCATAGAAATTTGTTAAGTGTGGGAAGCACACAGCTTAAGACAGACATAGCGCATGTCCAGGGGAGGGAGGACAGGGACAGCATAAGCTCCAAAAGGACACGGCTTATCATTTTTGCTGACACTTCTACAGTCCAGACAATCAATGTCTAGACAATAGAAATGTCTATAGTCCAGACATTTCTTGCTTGAAAAGACCTCACAATTATTTGAAAGACCTCACAATTATTTGAAAGTCCAGAGAAGGGAAGACTTTCCTTTGGTTGAGGAGGAAAGGATTAGAGACCTTCTGGGCAGGCTAGACATCCACAGATCCATGGGCCYRGATGGGATGCACCCACAGGTACTGAGGGAGCTGGCAGATGTTGTTRYCAGGCCCCTCTCCAGCATCTTTGAAAGGTCCTGGAGAACTGGAGAGGTGCCTGAGGACTGGAGGAAAGCCAGTGTCACTCCAGTCTTCTAAAAGGGCAAGRAGGAGGACCCAGGAAACTACAGGCTGGTCAGCCTCACCTCCAGCCCTGGGAAGGGGATGGAACAGCTCATCCTGGATGTCATCTCCAGGCATATGGAGGAAAAGAAGGTGATCAGGAGTAGGCAGCATGGATTCACCAAGGGGAACTCATGCTTAACCAATCTGATAGCATTCTATGATGGAATGACTGGCTGGGTAGATGAGGGGAGAGCAGTGGACGTTGTGTACCTTGAGCAAGGCCTTTGACACTGTCTCCCATAACATCCTCCTAGAGAAGCTCAGGAAGTGTGGGTTAGACGAGTGGACAGTGAGGTGGATTGAGAACTGGCTGAAAGGCAGAGCTCAGAGGGTTGTCATCGGTGGTGCAGAGTCCAGGTGGAGGCCTGTTGCTAGTGGCATCCCCCAGGGCTCAGGACTGGGTCCCATCCTGTTCAACTTCTTCMTCAATGACCRGGATGAGGGGACAGAGTGCCTCCTCAGCAAGTTTGCTGATGATACCAAGCTGGGAGGAGTGGCTGACACACCTGAGGGCTGTGCTGCCATTCAGAGAGACCTGGAGAGGCTGGAGGGTTGGGTGGA
>NW_028186484.1:313581-319518 GCF_003343005.1 Rhea americana
GCACAAACTGAACCACAGGAAGTTCTGCCTGACCGTGAGGGGGACTTTCTTCCCTGTGAGAGTGACGGAGCACTGGAACAGGTTGCCCAGAGAGGTTGTGGAGTCTCCTTCTCTGGCGATCTTCAAGGCCTGCCTGGATGCAACCCTGTCTACCATGCTGTAGGTGACCCTGCTGAGCAGGGAGGTTGGACTAGATGATCTCCAGAGGTCCCTTCCAACCTTACTGATTCTATGATTCTATCATTGGTTTTCCATCAGAAAGCTCTGGCTCCCACCAGAATAACCTAGGCCTCTGTGGTAAAGCCATGTAAGCCTCTGTGGTAAAGCCACAGAAGCACAGCTGGTGCTGTAACTTAAAGGTCCTGTCTCAGAGCCAAGGAGCCAGTGTTCACTTCTACACGGAAGTCATCAGTTTTCAGAAAGAATATTCTGGTACTCTCTATGAAGAAAAGGAAAGTAAAGAGGCTTCTGAGCAAGAACCTTTAACAAAGCTCAGGACACACAGATACCTCTTCTGATGCCCAATCTTTGCTTTGCCATGGCCAGTCTTAAATCCTCCCCTTTTGTTCTAGCACTTTCTTTTTCTTCAAAAGTTTTTTCCTTTTCCAGCTTTTACTGGTCAGGTTTTGTCTATTTCAGACTTCATTTTTCTAAGCTAAACAAGCAAGCACATTATTTCCTCTTGTATTAGGATCTCCTTTCCCTCCCACTGGTATTTTTCCTGTTTCTACTCCAGTTCGAAAACACACTTAAACATGAGTGACTGGTGTGAGACTGAGGAGCCTGGTATCACCATACCCCATACAATGAGGAACACGTTTATCTTCACTGCAAACCTGTTGCCTGGCACGGTAAATGCCATTAGTAAACCTTTGTTAGGATCCTTTCCTCATACTGTGGACATCAAAGAGAATATTAAACAATTGTATAACTTGTCCCCAAGGAACATTGCCCTGGGCCATCTTTCACCCTGCTCCCCCTTTTCAGTACAGTCTGTTTCTCCCTCCCAGCCAGTCTTCAACTATTTATAGTTCTTCTGCTAATAAGATATTCGAGTTACCAGATACACTCAAATTTGCATTTACTCTGGACTTTGCTCCCAGCCTTGGATGTCTGCTACTAAACCTCTCAAAGAATGCCTGTATCTTGCCATAGCTCAGGGCATAGTAAGGCTGCATGTATTTTGCAAGCAGCTACACTCACTCTGCTTGCATCCTAAGCTTGCTGCACACAAGCAGTGATCAGAAAACTACACAGCTTTATTAAGCAGTTTTGGCTACCAGCGGGGCTTAGCACATTCACTTGCACCTTTATATAAGTGTCCAGGTGATCTAGAGCACCAGGAAAGCTGTCACAGGTCTCTGCAAAAATCTGTTGAGAACTACTTGCAGTCCAGCATTAAAAATGTATGCAGCCAGGTACAAACTTTGCATAGGTATTTTAAATCCCTAAATGTAGGGGTAAAACCTGCAGACTTTACTCAAGTTTTACAGCAACAATGGTGTATCAAAAGCCCAACCAGTGGCTTGACAGACTCAAATATACCCCAGGATTCAAAACCGATCCCCTTATGGAAAAGCAGCGCCAGTCTGGCAGAGTCTGTTTTGCTAAACCTTCTTTGCATTTTCTTCAGTTTTATGTTTTCCTCTCAGTCCTTAACTACTCTCTTCCTAAAAAACGGTTTCAAGTTTTGCTCAGTAGTGAGGAGGCTGAAGGGCTCACAGCTGTTGTGACTACCCTCTTCAGAGAGCCATCTCAGCATTTGTGTGCTCACTGAAATCCGAAGCAAAGTATTAATGCAATTAGGAGGCTACCCAAAGGATCCCTCTTGTCAGGCACTCACCATGGCAAACTGTTTTGGTTTCTGACCTGCTCCTCCTACATCCGGTCTGCCTTCTCCAAAGTTACAGAATGAACACATCTGGCTTCACCATCTTCCCAGCATGGGGGCTTTGGGAGTCCCTGTCAATCTAACCCTTGCCTAAAGAACAGAAAAGAACCCTTCCCTGGCAGAAAGGACAGCTTCCAGAGAGCTCCTCTCCCTTCTGCACTGTTGGGGTCCTCAAGAAGCCCCATAATTGAATCCACCCTGTTAAACACATCCCCTAAAAAGTCCATCTGTATACAAATCCAAGACCATCAGCTTCCTGCTTCCAMGGGATATATGTTCATATATGCTTGTCTACATCCCATTCCATGGGGCAAGCATGCTGCTTTGCCAGGGCAGCCAGGCTGAGGCCTGTTTCACAGACCTCTCTTGTGCTTTGCCCAAGAACTTCTCTACACAGGCTGCTCATGACTCTGCAGCGAGCACCTCTAAAAGCACTCCACAATTCCTGGAGACCATGAGCCAGGTCTGACAGTTTACACATGAAGCCTCATCTCAAGGCAAGCAATGAGCTGTTCTGGACTATCAGCAGAAGCTCCCAGAGTGACAATCACTCTGCTGTTTCCAAGAGCTACTCCAGGGCTTTAGTGAGTCTAGTACTAGACTAAACAAGCTGTGTAGTGAGTGAAGAGAACGAYAGGTGTGGGAAGAACTGTATGGGGTCATGGGCTTTCCCTGTTCCCATTTCCCACCTGGTTGATGTGAACAGAAGGAATCGAGGCCGCAGAGACAGACGAATGGCTGGGTGAATTGGGCAAGGACTTGCAGGGACCGATGGAAAGCTGCTGTTTCTTCCGTAGAGCCACCACCTTCTGAGCCACTGAAAGAGGAGAGAAAGAAGACAGGGTCAGAGTACAGAAAGCACCTTTCTCCAGCCCCCATATTTCTATAGTGCTTCAATGAGACCCAAATTCTTCTCACTGAAGCCATTATCTGGGGCTCGCTCAAACTGTGCACCCTACGTCAATAAGGAGGATTTCTGCAGAATGGCTAACTTTGTTATTCCACTGCTTGCCTCTGCTACACAGCATTGCCAAAACTGACAGTATTTTGCCAGCAGCTGTTCCAGCAGGCAGCAGGACAGGCTTTCCACATTCATCATGTTGAGCTACTGAAGGCTACCTGCTCTCTTCAGTCTCATGTGAAGCAGTGACTTCATGTGGATACTGAAGAGAAATGTAGAGCCCTAGGCTGCTGTGGAAGAACTTCTGGGCAGCCAGAGTCACTTCTCGGTCATCTTCTCAAAGCAGGAGACAGTACATGCTCAGCAGCTTACATTTCAGAGAGCTGACCAGGACAGAGGATCTGGCAGGTGCTGCAGCAGCTACAGGAGCCAGTTACAGAACTGAACAGCTTAGGCAATGCCACTTCCATCACCTTGGACACTTCTGACCCTCACAGTCTCTAGATGTTCTAAAAACTAACATTAAAAACTACTCTTCCTGTTTCTATGATCTTACTGCCAGATCCCAACAGCCCAGAATTCCATTTCAACCTTCCAAATCTCCTATTCTTTCTGAAAAAAAAACAAAAAACAAGCAAACAAAAAAACCCMAAAAAAMCAGTTTGACCACAGAAGACAACAGCAAACAAAAGCTGGGCTTTTAGGGAATTCAGAAGAGTACACAGCCAATCGTTCTTTTCTTTTGCATATTGACCAGGTACCCTCATAATCACAACAAAGAATCCTTCAGATGAACAAAGCTGAGCCACTGGGAACATCACATGTCACAGAATCACAGAATGGCTGAGATTGKCAAGGACCTCTGCAGATCATCCAGTTCTCCCTCCCCCTTCAAGCAGGGTCACATAGAGCACATTGCCCAGGATCCTGTCCAGATACCTTTTGCATATCTCCGTGGATGGAGACCTGTGCCAGTGCTCAGTCATCCTCACAGTCAAGTAGCTTTTCCTCATGTTCAGACGAAACTTCCTGTGTTTCAGTTTGCGCCCACTGCCTCTTGTCCTATTGCTGGGCACCACTGAAAAGAGCCTGGCCCAATCCTCTCTACAACCTCCCTGCAGATACTTATACACACTGTCAAGATCCTCCATCAGTCTTCTGTTCTCCAGTCTGAACAGACCCAACTCTCTYAGCCTTTTCTCATACGAGAGATGCTACAGACCCTTCAGCATCTTAGTAGCCCTTCTCTAGACTCTCTCCAGTAGCTCCATGTCTCTCTTCTCTTGGGGAGGCCAGAACTGGACCCWGTACTTGAGATGTGGCCTCACTAGGGCTGAGTAGAGGAGCAGGATTACCCCTCTCGACCTGCTGACAATGTTCTTCCTTATGCACCCCAGAATACTGTTGGCTTTCTTGGTTAGAAGGGCACATTGCTGGCCCACTAGGATTCCCAAGTCCTCCCACAGAGCTGCTTTCCAGCAGGTCAATCCCCAACCTCTACTGGTGCATAGGGTTATTCCTCCCTAGGTCCAGGACCCTGCACTTCCTGTTGTTGACCCTCACAAGGTTCCTCTCTGCCCACCTCTCTGCCTGTCAAGGTCCCTCTGAAGGGCAGCACAGCCCCCTGGTATATCAGCCACTCCTCCCAGATGTCCATCATAAGCAAACTTGCTGAGGAGGCACTCTGTCCCTTCATCCAGGTCACAGATGAATCAGTTGAGCAAGACTGGACCCAGTACTGAGCCCTGGGGAACTCCACTGGCTACAGGCCTCCAACTAGACTCTGCACCACTGATGACAACCCTCTGAGCTCTGCCTTTCAGCCAGTTCTCAATCCGTCTCATTGTCCACTCATCTAGCCTGCACTTCCAGAGCTTGCCTGTGAGGATGTTATGGGAGACAGTGTCAGAAGCCTTGCTGAATTCAAAGCAGACAACAACCACTGCTCTCCCTTCTACCCAGCCAGTTGCTCCACCACAGAGGGCTATCAAGTGAATCCCTTAGTGAATCCAACCCAACATGCTTAATATGCACTCCTGCAATAAGGGCCTGCTATATTTCCTTTCAAGAAAGACACAAGACGTTGTATCATAAGCATGGTGTGACTGAACTCATCAAAAAAAGTGAAACACAGGTAACAATTGCAAAATCCTGCCACCTTGTATGAGCAGGTGCAATGACCTGCAGAGAGACCCTGCTGGGCCACRACTGCTACCTGCTTGCCTGATAAAGCTGGGAGCCTGACCAGATGTTAGTGCCATAAATGGCAGGAACTTCTCCTCTACCCGCCACACACACCATATTAATCTGTCATTTTCTCCTGCTAGTTTCTTTGCCATGCTCTTCCCTGGCCAGACTGACTCACTGATCTCTGAATAAGCTGGTTTGTATTCAAACACTGGCCAGGCACATCACAGAGCCATCACATTGGTAGTGATAAAATCTCACCAATACTTATCTGAGGCAGAATTAAGGGACCTTCAAATGTCTGCTTGCTGGGCAGAGGTTCTCCCACTTTGTGAACAATGGACTGCTTCAAAGATATTTTAAGTCAGTGGCTGGGTTAATTTGCTATCAAGATGTCTTTGCTTGCTACATATAGTTCAATGAATCATAGAATCATAGAATCAGTAAGGTTGGAAGGGACCTCTGGAGATCATCTAGTCCAACCTCCCTGCTCAGCAGGGTCACCTACAGCATGGTAGACAGGGTTGCATCCAGGCAGGCCTTGAAGATCACCAGAGAAGGAGACTCCACAACCTCTCTGGGCAACCTGCTCCAGTGCTCCGTCACTCTCACAGGGAAGAAATTCTCCCTCACGGTCAGGCAGAACTTCCTGTGGTTCAGTTTGTGCCCATTGCCTCTTGGCCTGTCACACGGGACAACTGAAGAGAGTTTGTCCCCGTCCCCTTGACACCCTCCCTTCAGGTACTTATACACATTGATAAGATCCCCCCTCAGTCTTCTCTCCTCCAGGCTAAACAGACCCAGCTCTCACAGCTGTTCCTCATAGGGCAGATGCTACAGCCCTCTGATCATCTTTGTAGCCCTACGCTGGACTCTCTCCAGTAGTTTCATGTCTCCCTTGTACTGGGGAGCCCAGAACTGGACGCAGTACTCGAGATGAGGCCTCCCCAGGGCTGAG
>NW_028186484.1:320443-325580 GCF_003343005.1 Rhea americana
CCTCTCCAGTTCTCCAGGACCTTTCAAAGATGCTGGAGAGGGGCCTGGCAACAACATCTGCCAGCTCCCTCAGTACCTGTGGGTGCATCCCATCCGGGCCCATGGATTTGTGAACATCAAGCTTGCCCAGAAGGTCTCTAATCCTATCCTCAATGATGTATAATCAATGTGTCCTGCACCAGTGCAGGACCTCTGCCTCTCGATATATCGCTCAGTATCTGTCACATGCGATGGAGGGTATTACAGTGTATATAGCACTTGAGCATCACACAAGTTATTTTAAAGTTTATCATAACACTTTGTTCTAGACATTCTGAAGAAATCTCTTATATAGATACCACCAGAAATAGTCAGCTCCATGAGGAGAATCTAGATAAAGAGGAGAGGTACACTGGATGGTCCAAACTGATGCACAGAAACAGCTCTATAAAAACATCTTCCAGGGGATGGGGGTGTGGGTGGTACCTTTTAGAATCAATGGGTCTTGCACAAGAAACATATACATGAAATCTTGGCCACACCATGAAAATACTCCTGCTAGACAGTTCCTCAGAAGCTTCACTCACTAGTCTGGAAGATGTGGCAATGCTGTCAATTATCCCTGAAGGCACATAACAATCTAATTCACATCTAAGCGAAAGAAACGATACTCACTGTCCAACAACAGAAATCTAAACAAGCAACTCGCACATGTAGGAGACAGTCAGAACCATCATTGTGCTTTCAAGGAAGTCCAAAACTGTAGCCTTATTGCTGAGGAGGAAAGATGAATAGCAGATCAACTGCAAGCATTTCTGCAGTAGGGTTCTGGTAAGTGATGGGAAAAGATGGCCTGGCAATGCCAAGGCACAACAGTCCTCTCCAGTGCTCAGGGTCAGAGGGAGGAGAGGAGCACTCCTTCTCAGCTTGCCACAAAGGAAGCCAGAAGCAAGCTGGAGAAGCCATCTACAACACAGAGCAGCTAAACTGCTGTCCTTTCCAAGCACTCCCATGATCAAAGCTGGATCAGTCTTCCTCTTCAAGAACAACTTCAAGACAATCCCTGCCAAAGCACTCTTGAAATTTCGCTTCCTCACTTTTACATGATAAAGAAATATTCTTAAAACGAAATCCAAAAGCTGAGGTGCCTCCACACTGATGGCTTCTTGCTGTTGTTCTGGTATCTGCTGAACTCTAGGAGATTCCTGTGTTACAGGAGCTCTGTGAAGGTAATTCTGAGAACAAATCTCTTCAATAATAATAATTTCCAGAGCCAAGAAATGGGAACATATGCTCAGTACCTGCCTCTTACCTCACTGGGAGCTCTGGTATGAGTAAAGGAACCACACTAACTCATCCCTTCAGGGCGACCCAGCCTTGCCACTGGTGAAGTTCTAAAACTAGAGGTTCATATCTGCATAGTCCTGGACACTAGAGTACATAATCCAGCTTAGGTCACTCTTACTGCTTTGTGCCAGGATCATCTCCAAACTCTATTCGAAGCCAAAAGCAGACTGCTCCATCTTTTCACAAAAGCTGTGACTGTGGAACATCTGATATTGSAAACAACTTTGAAAGGATCAGAGAAGTGCAGTTCCTACACAGTGAACAGCACTTCAGAGAGGACTTTTGCCAGCTGCATGTGAGAAAACTAGCCCCGTAAGCAGAAAAGAGGTAACCATGATGTGCATCGTTTTCACAAAGACCTTCAGAAGCCTGGCTGCCAAGACAAAACATCTGCCACTCAAAAAGATTCAATACAATCACAGTGGCACAATCCACAGAACATGCATAGTCTAGATCCCTTGTACAACACAACAAACTCATCTTCAGATCAAACTTCCAGAAACTGCTCTAGGCATAGAGGAATAGTCTCTCAGCCACAACTGAGCAGAAAGGATGGCACCATAATAGCTGGAACCACCTCATTCTTGAAGAATATCTGCACAGGCAGTGAATATGGAGATSGAAAGTTCTGGATCTCAGAGCTTTGCCCACACTTAGCAGCACCATGTGCAGACCATGGGGTTATTTGCAGAGACAGTAGTTTGGGAAGGAAGATTGCTAGCCTCATTCTTCAACTGCATACCTAGAAGAAGGATGGTTGCTCCTCCAAGCTGCCATGCTAGACCAGCATAACACTCATTTGCTGTCCCTAAAAAGGTCAGTGCTTGCTTAATGTTAGACAAGGTAGTGGCATGAAAGGGCCCTCTGAGAACAAAGATGCAGCATATGCACTGCACACTCTGGACACGCAAACAAACCTTTGCAATGACAGCAATGATCATAGAGCTTAGAGAGAACTTCCTGTTTCTACTGTGGGAACATGGTATCTTCTCTGGCCTGCACGAGGCAGGCATACTACTATGTGGACTGAGCAACTTGTGTGGAAGAAAGCATGTAAGGTGGGGCCTGGCTCATAAACTGCATCTCCATGCAAGGCAAGTTCCTTTCACAATCCACAATTGTCAGCACTCCACCGGACCTCAAACCAGATGCACCAGACCCCATCAGTACTCATCAGCAAAAGCTGTTTATCTGCTCTGACAATGCCTCATCCTGTCAAGTCAGCTTCTTCCGAAATTGGATCCTAGAAGTCTTGGAACAGTTCTCAGATACCAGTGACATCTGGGGCAAGTGTGTCTGGCTCAGCTCTCCTCAGCTCCACACATTTCACAAAGCCAGTGCTCTTTTCTCTGTTCTTTCCCTTGCCACAGCTTTTGCTCAAGGGAGTCTGTGTTGTCCTGCAGTTAAGCAGGCAGGGGAAAGCAGTAAGAATGTGAGATTTACTTGAGATCTTCTGTGAAGTGGTGGGTCTCGGTAGCCTACTCGCTACTCGTGATTACTACATTGTGTCTTCTCCACAGCTCCCCAGAGCTCTGAGCAATATGCTGTCCAAAGTTATCCACTACCCTTGAGCTTGGATCTCTCAGTCTCACCATGATGCATGAACATCAGCCCTAACTGGCTGCACTCTTAAAGAAAACCTTCTGCTGAAACATGATGCATACAGAGGCAGATCAGTCATCCCTGGTGAGGGCATTGGCACTGGGAAAACAGTGCACTGGCAGGGTGCATCATGGCACACAGAGGCAGATTACTGCAGGAAATATGATTACTGCACAGGGTAGTGCAGGAACTCAGCTCATTGGTACAAGGACTCAAAGGCCACAAAGGATCTCTCACTTTTCCAGGCTGGTCTTTGCATCTTGCCAGCCATTAAATTTCACCCTGCCTACACTGCAACAGTCATCTGGGATGGGTAAAGTCTCTTCCACAAAGAAACTTAGCACGTATTTTGAGAAAGCAAAAGATGCAGAATGCAGCAGTTCCCTATGACATTTTTTGCAATAATCAAAAAAGAGGGATATTAAGAAAAAAATAATAATTCTTTAAAATGTGAATTTGACAGGCTTCAGCTTCTWGCATTAGATCTCTGCTAGCCTGCAGAGTCTTTTAGTACCTGTGATTTTCTCCCCACGCAGATACTCAGATATTGTAATCAAGTCACCTCTTAGCCTACTTTCTGATAAATTGAATGGATAAGCTCCTTTAGTGCCCCACTGTTAGGCATTTTTGCCAGTCTTTGATTAATTTTTGTTGTTTTTTTTATCTTCTCAGTTTCTCTGCTCTCTTTTGAAATGTTAATACCCCAATTTGACACAGCATTCCAGCAATGGTCTGCTACCAAGTACAAAGATAAGAATCTATCTATACTTCCACTTGATATTCCCCTGTTTATATACCTAAGGACATCATCAGGCCTCTCCTGGGCACAATTTCTCCTCACACAGGGATGACCCACACTCCTCATTCCCACACAACATAAGCATCTGACTATTTATTTGAGCAGTCTCGGATGACCACACACCCCAGAATTCTCACTCTTGGGGTCTTCTGGATTTCCTTCTCCAGCCTCACTGTCCTTTGCTCCTTCTCACAGTTAACAAAACCCACTCCATGTCCTTCTTCTTGACCACACGTGCAGGCCATGAATAAACCCAGAGAAAATATTAAGCACAGTACATTGCAGGCACACATGACGCGTGAGCCTTTAAGCAGCAACTCAAGATCTCCCACTAAGAGAGGAAAAGCTCGCTAAGCAGACCTGGGGCCAAAAATTCCAAGCCCTGGTCTCACAYAAGAGTTTTCATCTCACCATTTAGTGTCGTGTGATCTATGTTCCCTGTGGTCAACAAAGAGAAAAACCACCACAGAGCACAATTCGTTTCATCCTGAGAATAAAAAAAGATGAGAAGCAGTCTAACAAAGAGCAGCATCTAATCCTACAGTCCTTCCTCCTCCTCTTCTCAAATCCACCTTCTGCCATTCTTCACAATATTCCTCCAGAAAAGGGACACAGCTAATCCTTATGCTGATTTGAAGGAATCTGAGGAACAAATTTAGTGTCACACAGTACCAAACACTTTCTAGAAGCCAAGATTAGKTACGCATATAGCCTACCCACTGCTCCAGACTTGCTCTGCAAAATGCTGAGTCAGTTCAACAGATTCTGTCCTTCCAGGCCTGCTGAAATATTCACTATCTTCAATTATTCACAGYTGTTTTCTCCTACCATTTCTCCATTACTTTTCTAGAAGGTAAGAAGAAAGGAGGGGATAGAGGCAACCAACTACCAAGACAACTTTCCTTACATCTAAAAATGGAAATATATTTGCTTTTCCCAATAGGTAAAACTTCCCCAGCAGGCCAAACAAAGCCATCTAGTTCTTCATGACTCCTATGGATACAGTGAACTCATGGATCACTCTTCAAAGGCTCCTCTATCAGTATCTCATCCAGATCTGCATTTTACCTAGCTGTCCAGACCACAACACTATGAATGGACAGGGGCTCTGGAACTCTGGCACCGCTGCCCCTCCTCAAGGCCCTGAGGTCACTCCATATTCTCCTAGCTCAGGAAACTCTTGGAGAAACCCCTTTGCAGGAAGTCCATTAATGGAGCAGCGTGGTAAAGAGACACATGCTGTTGAGCAGTATTTCTCAACTCAGGAATTGCATATCCTGGTGAGGCGTGATGCTGGAAGGATTAAAGCCCAAAAGACACTGAAAGTTTTGTTTTTATCCCCATTGACAGAAACCTCACTACTCATACTCCACAGACTGTGACTTATTTATATGCACATAACCTAGAGCA